>NC_138668.1:2143363-2225338 GCF_964273445.1 Streptopelia decaocto
CCTGCTAGGACCAACCTTTCTCCAAATCACACATTTTCCTTGCAATGCAACCTGAAAAATGGTAGCTGTGCCATGGTGGGATTTGTTTCCTTGGCTGTCTGGTGGGCTTCCCTGTGCCCCTCTCTGCCATGCCCTTCCCTCTCCTCCCTTGCTGCCTTCTTGCCTCGTTTCCTTTTCTCTTTCCCCCTCTAATCCATTTGTAGTGCGAACATATGCTTTCTTAGCATCCTTTACTCCCAGTCATCTCCCTGGCAGGTTTCTCACCTCTCCCTGTGTGCACGGCTGTGGGTGTCTCTCTCCCAGAGACTGTTTCTGCTCACTCATCCCTCGCTGGCTCCCTCGCTCTGCAAATTTATTCTGTGAATGCAGCCTTTTTCCCGAGGTGAGCCACTCAGCTGTAAATCTAGCGGCTAAAGTGGGTCAGTGCAAGTGGAAGGAGGTGGTCCCGGGAAGGGCAGAGTGACAGCAGGCGCAAGAGGCCACCCATGGCAGATTACGGGGCAGGTGGGAGAGGAGAAGGTGAGGGTGACGTTCCTAAAAAGTAAAGATTGCGAAGGTTTTTAAAATGCACATGAGATGCGATTAATGAAATCCTGGCTCTCAATACCCTCTCTTTAGCAAAAAGTACCACCAGCAGAAGTGACGCTGCCCTTCCCAAGAGCAGCCCCCGCTGCACAGAGCCCTCCCGGGGATGTGAGAGGTCACGCTGCATCAACCCTGCTGGCTTTAATGTCCCTCTGAAATCCTTGTGCTGCTGGAAGGGAGACATCCCGAGGAGGGCAGAACCTGATGAATGTGTTGGGAGCCAGCTTTCCCGCTGCTGGAGAAAGGAAGGTGAGGAGCTGCCTTGCAGAGCAGAGAACCAAGGGACCATCCACCTTCCTCCTGAGCTTGACCAGTGCCTGCATGTGGGGACCTTTGGTCCCCACATTTTGTCCACATGGACCACATGCACAGGAATACATTTTAGCTGACAACGGTTCTGCAGCTTGCCGTGCATGCAGCCAGTGCACCTGGAGCCGTTCCCAGATGTCTCTCCTCATTAATGCCCCCTTAGCAATTTTCTGAGGACCAGCCTCCATCTCCAGCATTAAAATCAGTCCCTTCCTCTTTCATTTATGGATATTAATCCATGCCATCAGGCAAGAGGCATGACATGTCTACATAATATATTCATTATTAAATTGGGGTTTGTTCCTTTCCTTTCTCCTCCACCTTCAAGGCTGCATCTTTCTTACCTTCCTGCAACATTTGAACTCTCATGCTGCACTCAGAAAGACAGCGTCCAACATGGAGCAATCTGCATCACTTGGTAGGTCAGCCTTACAAGTTCATGCCTCCTCCTCAGAGTCCCCACTCAGACTCTGGCAGAGAGAGGACCCTCTTGACCCCATCTCCAAGGGTACGGCTGCTCCAGCACTGTGCTCAGGGTAGGTGCTGGTGTGGCCGGGGCTGTGAGATGCTGTCAATCCCACGTCACTTGTCCTGATCATAACACAGGACAGGCCAACTGTGTGAGCCCACTGGCAGCCCTGCCTGAAACAGTGCCCAGGCAGGGATCCAGCCAGCCTGGGTTTCTTCTGCAGTCATTCAGATGCTGGCTCTGGGTCAGTAATGGCTAATGCTGGCCAGCCCTCTGATTCAGAGACCAAAACCCAGATAATATAGCGTTAGCTACACCGGCTCCAGTCTCCCACCTGCTCAAACCATGCTCCTGGCTCTGGGATGGCGGCCACCTTCGCAACACAGTGCTGACTTCCATAGTGCCGTGCTGTTCCCAAAGTATGTGGCAAATGAGATTTAGCAGCCCGCCCTTGGCTCCTAGTGGTCTCACCGTACTATGTCCTGGGAAGAAAGAAAGATCTCAGGATCTTGTCATGGGGCTGCTTTCGTTTTCCTTTCCCATGTCTGTGCTCTGTAAGACCTCAGCCTGTTCTGCATGCTCTGGACAGCCCTTGGACTCCTTGTGGTGCCCAGGATGATGTTCCTGTAGGGCACAAATATCCCACCATTGTAAGTGTAGCCTTCCACGGGGGCAGCACCCTGCAGGGGTGATGGTTGTCCCCCTCCCCTGCCCAGCTTTGGGGCTCTCTCCCAGCCCTGATGCCTGGGGGTGATGCTCTTAATCCTGCTGGGATGCACTCTGTTCCACATGACCATTTCTGCAGCCCCATCTCCCTGCTCCAGTCACTTGTTCTTGTCAAGTAATGGGGGGCAGGGAGTTTTGGGGATCCCATCCCTCTACTTCCAGGCTTCACAGGCTCCTCAGCACATTCATTGCACATTTCTGGACCTCACTGTTGGCAGTGTGACAGCTCTGATGGGACAGTAAGGTAGAGTTATCTCAGCTTTTCCCCTTGATAACCCAAATCCAAGAAGTCCCTGCAACTCATATGCCTGCCAGCCTGCTGTGGACCATACCTCTCAGCACAGGACCTTCACAGGGGCTTGTAGGCTCCACACACCAGGTCCTCTCTGCAAGCTGTGCTTGTCTCTGTTGCCTAGTAAGGGTTGAAAGACAAGCTTGTCTTGTTGCAAGCTGTGCCTCTTGAAACACAGCCTGTCCCATCCTGTAAAAGGGGGCTATAAGAAAGCTGGGGACATACTTTTTAGCAGTGCCTGTTATGATACAACGAGGGTTAATGGTTTTAAACTAAAGGAGGGGAGATTCGGGTTAGACACGAGGAAGAAAAATTTTACAGTGAGGATGGTGAGAGAGGCTGGCCAGAGAGGCGGTGGATGAACCATCTCTGGAGACATCCCAGGCCAGGCTGGACTGAGCAACCTGACCTGGGTGAAGATGTCCCTATTCATGGCAGGGGTTGGACTAGATGAGCTTTGAAGGTCCCTTCCAACCCAAACTGTTCTATGATCCCCACTCCCCAGCTCCACCCAGGCTAAGCTACTGGTTTCTCCAGACCTCACCGTGCTACGAAACAACAGTTAAAGGCAAAGAATGCAACTAAAATATGACAGCACCTCTCTGGCTTTGCAGCCTGGCTTAGCTGAGGCTCCTCCGAAGTACCTCCCCCTCTCTCACCCACAGCCAAAGGGATTGTCCCCACTTTGCTCTGCCCACACAACTCTCCCCATCCCGTCCCCGCCACGGCTCTGTGCTTCCCACGGCTCCCCGGGACAGAGATGAGGGGAAGCAGCAGGACGTTAGCAACTCCAGGAGCTCAAGAGCAGCTTGAAAAATATTTGTGTTCTTTTGGTAAAAATGACTCCATCCCAGTGGTAATAAGGCTGCTTTTGTTCAGCAGGCTCTTAGCAGTGATTATTGTTGTTTTTCAATTTAAAAAACCAGACAGTCTATTTATAATGTATAGTACGTGGACTGAGATTTTGTTTTCTTTAACTAAGCCTTTAAAACGTGCTCTCAGTTCCGCTACTGACAACCCAAGGAAGCAGAGGGTGATCCGTCACCTGCAGACCCCACGAGTGAAATGATAAAGCAAAGCATAGTTAACAGAGCACGGCTGCAGCGATGCTTTGGGGAAACAGTGGGAAAGGTGGGAAAGGTCTGGGGCTGTAGCCAGGAGGTGCTTTCGGTGGTGTTGGAAGGGCTCTGGACACAGGAGCAAAGTACTTGGAGTATCTACAGCTACACCCCTGTCTATCTTTCTCTCTTGTCCAAAGCGGAGGCTGATCAGAGCTGACATCGGCACCATCCGCAGTGCTCTCAGCATGGAGACCAGGAGACAAGCCAGACTCTGGTCTTTGGCCTGGCACTGACACCAAGCTGGCAAAGACCTCTGAAAAGTAGCTAATGCCCAGTGTTCCTGGCTGTATTTCCCCACACAGCCCCCTTTACTCCCACCATTAAGTTATTTTCTTAATTAAATATAGATTATGGCACTGGGAATAAGGGATTATTACTTATTCATAAGCTACTTAGATTTTAAAGTGTGTGCAGAGCAGGGCTTATCAGACGTCTGTGTCTGCATCATTTCCATGTCAAGGGCCAAGGTGAGCTCCTGCGGCTGCCAGGCTTCACCCCCAACCTCGCTCCTCTTCCCTCCCCGTGTTCCCACACCTGGAGGAGCTCTCCCGTCTCTCCCTTTGTGTCTCCTTTCCCGTTGAGGCTTGCCAGCCTTTTCCCAAGGAAACCATTCTCACTGCCACCTCCCAGGCTGTTCCAGCCCCTCCATTACGCCTCTGCTTTGCCCCCTCTCTCCCTGCATCTCTCTCCCTGTGCTTTCCCCAGCCCTCTTGCTGTGCCTGCAGCTGAAGCTCGGCCGTTTCGCCTGGCCCCCACGGAAGAACGGGGACTTATCAGGAGGCAGCTCCACAGGAGGTGCTTTTTTGCAAAGTTTTCTAGGAAATTCCTCCCAGTACCTGGGTAACTGTTGCCTGCCCTTCAGCCGGTCCCAGGGACAGGAGGAGGAGGCAGGAGAAGGTGCGGTTAGCAAGCTGATGGGGAAGCGGAGGAAGGAAAGTGGGGTGGGAAGGTGGGTGGTGGTGTAGGTCCCTGATGCTCTCCCAAAGCCTTGTGCCCAAGCAGAATGGTTTGGAGCTGCTCCCTCCACCCTGGAACACGCACCAGCTTCACAAGCCTCTTTCTGTGTCTTAAAAAGTAGAGCATTCCAACCTCTGAGCAAGCAATGATGGTGATAATAATAATCATAGTAATACTAACAGCAACAATAAAAACCTCTGACCTGGTTTGTGCACACCAGGGTGGACTCCTGTCTCCATCTTAGTCCAGTTTTTGCTGTCCCCAGGCATTGCCATTAAACCCAGTGCTACAGGGCTTCTCCTGGTCGGTTCACAAGTCCCCAGGGGGGGAACAGGGCAGCTCATCCTGTGCTGACCTGAAAAGAAAAGGAACAAGAAATCCCAGTGCTCGTCTCCCCTCCATCCTCCCGGCTCCAGGTCTGTCCCCAGGGCTGCAGCAGGGTCCCAGCATTTCACAGCAGACAGCCCCATTCTCACCCTTGGGGACCCATTAGCATTTCCATCATGCTCATTGCATCTCCTCCTATTGTTTCTGCACTGTGCCTGGCTGAGATGGCAGCGTGGGACCATGAGGGCAGCCTGATGCCTTCATCCTCTGCTGTCCCAGTGCCTCCCATGTGTTCTTTCCAACTATTTTAAGGACTAATGTGAAGTCCTGGCTCGATAGCCCTGAGGACTAAAGACCTTTTGTCAACAGAGCAGATACAAGACAAGCTGCTGCAAGATTCCTCAGAGAAAATGATCTTGATAAATTGGAGAAATGGCCTGGAATCGATACACTGAAATTCAATAAAGTCAAGTGCAAAGTGCTTCACTTAGGAAGGTTATATCAAAATCACAGATATTAGATGGAGAGGAACTGGTAAGCCAGCAGGAGAGCGGTTGAGGCTTGAGCAGTGGAGTAGCCCTCAAACTGAGCAGCAGACAATAACCTCGTGCTTTAGAAAGGGAAAGAGATATTGCCCGGAGATATATTAACAGTTTCAGATGGAAGACAGCGAGGTAATTTATTTGGCTAGTGAGGCATCAACTAGAGACACAAACTTCCAGGTTTGGGCACCACAACTTCAAGAGAGATTCAGACAAATTGATGGAGTTCAGGGAGTTTGGAAAACATGCCCTGGGAAGATGGGGTGAGGGAGCTGGGTTTGTGCTCCGGGACAGAGACGGCTGAAGACAAGGGGATATGCAACATTCCTCCAGTGTGGAAAAGGCAGTTATAAAAATGATGGTGATCAATTGGTTGAGGGTTGGACAAGCTGTAATAGGCTTAAATTGCAGCCAAGAGGTCAGATGCTGAGGAAAAACTTCCTAAGAGCAAGGCTGGCTGAGAGCCTGTGAAGGACGTGTGGGAGCCCTGACCCTGCAGGGCTCAGCAACCAACCAAAGGAGCATCCACGTGGAGGAGACCCCCATGCAAGTCCCACTCTCTCACTGCAGGAATGAGGTTTTGCCAGCACCCTGAGCAGGATTAGCCATGTCTTTGGGGTTACCAGACTGAGACAAGCAGTTTGCTTCCTGCTGGCTCCTGTCCTCTTACCAGCCATACCAGGTCATGGCCAACCTCCCAGTGCCCGCAGGGGTAATGTCTCTGGCCTGCCCAGTTCATCCCACCAACCCAGGGTCCTTCCAGCTGTCCCTCACACACCTGGGCAAGATGCCCTCAGCCACACTTCTCTGGGTTTCTTCTGCCATCAGACCACAATTTCATTTCTGCCCATCTTGGGGATACCTGAAGAGCCTATCTGGGATCTAAGACAGGGGAAGAAGATGGAGACAAATGTGACTTTGCAGCGAGCAAATTACTAGATAGAGTTGTTCCTGTGTCTTACAGTCCCATCTTCGAAGGGTCTGCACCACCCATCCCTCTGATGTGGCCACAGTGACTCCATGCCCGACCATGCTGAAACCTTTAGGATTTCGCCGTCATGACCAGGGGCACCTGGATATATCTACGCACATATGAAATTCATTCACTCCTCTGACTTACACCACGGGCTGCAAAAGCCAATAAAAGAAACCAAAGACTAAAATGGTCAAGCCGGGGTGTCTCCAAGGATGCGTTGCTGGACCAGTCACACATCCCCATGGCCTCAGCCCCACTGACTTGATTTTTTCAGTAATTTGGTGGCTAGCTGCAGCCCTCCACCAGATCAATCCCTCTCAATTGCATTTTTTGATCATAATTAATGTTTGCTGTGTAATTACATTGATTTTTTTAATGTGCTCTGAAAGATGAGGGGAATTCATAGCCTGAGTGTGCAAGCGAGGGAGGCAGTGAGACAGCTGAAGCTCACTGAGCTGAAGGGGAGAACAGCAGGGGCTGCACAGGGGATCTGATCAAACACCCCATGTTACACAGGGGCTTTAGTGAGCCGCAGCAACAGAAGGCTGGGCATGGAAATGTTTGCACTGCTGCTCCTTTTTTTGCCTCCACCAGCCTCTTTACCCACTGGCTCTGGTGAAGCCCAGGGAGGGGAGGGCTGGTTGTCTGCAGCCCTGTTTCCACTACTGAGCTCAGCAGGGAATGAGATTTTATTTATTTACCAAGTCACAGTGGGAAGAGGGATTTCAGGGCAGCCTGAGCTTCCCAGAGCTGCGAGGAGTGGATAAAAACCTCCTCCAGCTTCGCGCAGGGAGGCTCCTGCAAATAAACCTCAGCCTGGGCACAGCCAGGGCTGTTTCGCCCCCTGCTCCTCGCTCGCTTGTGCTACCAGCAGCTTTGTCATGAGCATGTATAAATGTAAAAGGCACCTGTAAGCCTCCCAGGCTGCCTTGTGCTTTCTGAATAGCCAAACTGCTTATAGGCAGCACCTGCACAGCAAGCCCCAGGAGATGCTGCGAGGAGACAGCTTTTGGAACTCAGCACTCAGAGCTGTTGAAACCGTGAGGATTTGGGTGGCAACACCAGCGATGAGCTTAAAGATCCTCTTAGTCATGATAAAACCTACCTGGGGGGTGCTGGGGTTCCAGACCTTGCGATGAAGAAGGATCTTGGGCTTTCAGCCATCCAGGGGTGTCTGCTGCTTTCTGCATTTGCTGTGGGAAGGTCCGCAGCTGGCAGGGTTGCAATGCTGATGCCACAGCAGCATGGGTGGTGACATCTCCCAGCCCGCATCTGGGGTGCTGCAAATGCACAAAAGTAAGTCACTGTCGGTGGCACGAGCTGCTCTAAAGGGCTGGTGTGAGGTGGGGGAGGCAGCCACAGGGTAGGTGCCCAGCAAGGACTGGGGTGCAAACACTGCCCACGATGCTGAGGAAAAGGCCAAATCCCTCTGCACCTCCTCTGACCATAACACCAGAGTTGGGCTGACAGCCCAGCTCTCCAGGCATTTATTCAGAAGAGGTATTACAAACTCATCACCTGCTCATCTCCAAGCTTTCTCCTTGTTAGAGGGACATCTCTGTATTTTTTTCACGGCATCTTGTTTTCCATCGCCTGTTAATTACGTGCCCTCCAAGGATCATTCTTGCCTGAGCAGTTCAGAGGAGGCCACACAGCACCGGCTCAGCATTGCCCAGATGAGAACACTGTGACAATCGCTGCTGAAAAGCAGCCTTGTTGCGCACAGGTGTTATTAAGCAGCCACAGATGTTATACATTTTTTCAATTAAAAACCCATAAATTAAAAAAAATAACGAGGGAAGCGCTACAGCTCAGCAGAGACAAAGGAGCAAGCTGTCAGTGCTGTTGTGCTGGGCACACTCGCCACTCTGGGCAGCAAAACACTCAGCTGGTCAAACAATGCGGCGGCCGAACATCTGCAGGGACTTTGTGTTATAGCGCTGGTGCGAGGAACATTTGATTTCTGCATTGGCAAGGGGCCTTCAGTCCTATTTGCTCCCCCTTTTTCTTGGCTGGCCTTGGGGAGAGGTAGGACCAGTCCTGGAGCTGCAGCCATTGGTGGCCACTCCTTGCATTTGGGTGGATGTTGCAGGAATTGGAAATGAGCCCTTTAAGTAGGCTGCGAGCCCATTGGTATGACAAAAGTTTTGTCTTCAGGCTTTGAGAGCTGTGGTGCATGGAGGTGGCTTTCCCTTCTGTGTGTTGTGTGTGCCCTAAATGCAATTATTTGGCTCCTACCATGTCTGATATTATTATTGTTCTTGCTATCTTTGGTACTTTTATGGCCCCATCACCATAGTAACTGAGCATCTCAAAACCCTGTGAGGAGGGAATAATATTATTCCCATTGTAGAGTTGGGGGAAGTGAAGCACAGCAAGGAGCAGAGCTGGAGATGCAGGAGGACTTGGACAAGTCCATTCCATCCATTGACAGGGACTTGGGGATCATACTGCTGCTATTTCAAATTGTAAGCAGTCACCCTAACTTTTCTTGGGCAGCCCCGGGCCATGTTTCCATCCCACTTCTCTTCCTTCTGTCTTGAGTTACCTAAATAATAACCTCCCACCTGGAGCTGCTCCCTCCTGGGCTCTCTCTTGCTGCCCCTGTCCTGTGCACCACCAGCCGATGGGCACTGCCCAAGGCAGGGGAAGTGTTGATTTGCTCTGCTGAAGACCTTTCATGTTTCGCAGACTATTTGAATGCATCTCAGGCCGGCCCCTGCTCAAACACATCTTTAAATATTGAACGAAACCAGCATAGCATCAGAGCGAGACATGTCAAATTTTCTTCATCCATGACCTATTCCAGGCTAATTTCTACCATCGGGGTTTAGTTGTTTTTCCTGAGAGATGGCTGATAGAGATTCAGGAAGAGGGGTTTGAAACAAAGTCTTCGGCAGCACAAGCAAACGATTCAACAGGTAGCAGGATGCCAAAAGCCTGACTTCATGTCCACCTGCCTGCCCCTGGCCAGGCTGTTCTCTCCTTCCCTGGGCACCTTCTCCTGGTGGGATGAGGCTGTTCCCTCCCCGCTTCCCATACCACCAGCTCTCGGCTCCCAGTGTTGCCATCATGTTCCCCAACATGCCAGCTCCTCCTTGCCTTCCGTGCCTGGGGTCGTTCTGGAATAAAGCAATCTTCAATTATTCCTCTCCCTTTTTTCCCCCTTTTGTGCAATAGATCATTTTTTAATTAAAAAAAATGCCTCACGGAAGCGTAACAGGCTATTAAATGTTTTGGTCCATAATTAACATCAAACCTCTGACTTAAAATCTTTATGGATTGAGTGAGCTCCATTAGCTGCTACATGAATAAAGCTTCGCAACTCTCGGAGGCCCATGGGGTTCAAATCACCCCATTTCCCCAACAAAGGGGAACAAGAAAATAATAAATAAAAAGCAGGTCCTCTCTGGGGATGCACTGCTCCTGTCCCTGTGTCCATTGCACTGTGGACCATCCTGGGGCAAGCAAACCCCCTCTGCACCCAGCGCTTCCCCCAGGGTGGGCATCAGAGCCCTCTGACAAACAGGAGTCCCGGCATTTTGTGCAGGGGAAGGCAGGATGTGACCCTGGAGGAAACTTACCTCCTCGCACAAATGGCTCCCTGGTAAATACAGCAGCGGTGGCACGAGCAGCAAGGTGAAGACAATAGCATACAATCTCTTGTGGGGACCAGCACAGTGGCGGTGAACCCCCATCGGCAACGACAGATGTGGCTGATGGGGGGCTCTTGCAAGCAGGTGGGAATGCACTTGCATGCTTGTGGCTCCCAAGGGAAGGACGGGAGCTGGCAAGTTGCCTTCTTGTTTTATGCTCATGCCAGCGCGTTGGAGACAAACCCCACACATGGAGGAGAAGACAGCGGAGCCCTGTGTGTTGCCCCTGCAGCACAAACCCAACGGGCACCACGCCTGTGCCAAAGCTGGCCCCAAATTGCTGCCCAGCACAAGCTGCTCCTCACCTCGAGCTCTAGTGTAGCACGTCCAAAATGCAGGTTTGGGGCTGCCCAACTTCAACGGGTCATTGAGCATCATTACTGATGCATGTCCCAGGCACACACTCACTGCCTTCTCCAGACAACTTGGAGGTTGTGGAGATCTGAATGTCCATGATTCAACTGATGATTCTCAGCATTTGCTATAATTAATTAATTGCATTTCACAGCCCTGGATCGCCATCCGGCATTGGCTCTTGGCAGCAGTGACATTTCTGTTGGGGTTGCTGGCAAATTTCAAGCATTCCCACCCATACTTTAGGGTGGAAATAACACTGGAGCTGAAGCATTGGTCTTTGATACTGCCGGATTATGGATGACCAGCTCTTGTTTGAGCTGATGAATGCAGCTCCCACCTTGCCAATTTATGGTATTATTCCTTCTGAGCATCTCAACTGACATGTTCATTATGGCCATCGGACACAAATTGACTCACTTCTATATTCTCGGCTTTCTGAATGAAGCTGGAATTAGGAGATACTGGTGTTCCCACTAGGTTTTTGCTGTATACTTAGCTATTAGTCTGCTCTTGCTAAGCAGCTCTGGACTGTCTTTCAGGCTTTGCTTGTACATGGAATGAGCTGTCAATTCAAAAAGCCTTGGCTGCATTTCATAGCCTGGCTGTCACTCAAATGCTCATAGCAGTGAGGACATAAGAAGCAGACACTTTCCAATGTATGAGAGGATGGTCAACTTTCAGCATGCTTCTGTTTTTCCCTGGAGCCTAAAATCATTTTTTCCTTGAAGTAAAGGAAACTTGGTCCACCTGAGACAGGATCCTACTGCAATCCCCAGTGCTACATTGGCAGCTCGGCCATCCGCTGTGACCCATTTCCTCCTTCCAGCTCCAGGTCTTTGATGCGTAGGAGAGCCTGAGGACAAGGGCCAGGCTCTAGCACTGTGGAGGAGACACATCTCCCAAGCAAGAGCTGCTTGGGACAGCACTGCCCCATGAACACGAACTACCAAGACATGCTGTGGTGGTGTCCAGAAGCCAGGCTGAACCCCAGGCACAACCGAGGCAACCACAATGTGGGAAAAGAAAGGCAGAAGCAGACTTAACACTACAGGCTGTGTTAAAATTAGTCCAAGCCCTGGTATGGTCCCATTGTGTTGTGTGAGGGAGCTGGGGCTATCTTCCCCTGGGCAGGGCTTGCCTGTCCCAGAGCATTCCGGGGAGAACCAGAGTGATATTTTAATAAGCTAAGTATGAGTTGCATCCCCAGCCCCCTCCTTGAGACTGATGTTGGGCAGTGAGGCTGAAAACTAATCACTTCCAGGGTTTTCAATATATTTTTTTTCATTATTTCTTCCTTTTTCTTTCTCAATGTTTATCTCAGCTATGCTAAACTTTAAGTGAACAGAATATGGGACACACAGCAGCCAGTCTGCCAGCTCCCATCTGCTCTCCTCCAGCAGCCCAGCCATGCAGCTCAGCAAGGTTTGCTCCCCGTGGAGAAAACAAAACCAGGGGGAGAGCCCAGATTCTGCTGCTTTGTTTCCAACCCTGCCTAGGGGTGGTATTAACTCAAGCACCGCTTCAATCAAGCTAGCTTCTGCTGAGTCAGCTCCATTTAAAACTTGGCCTTTCCAAAAGACCGCAACTCTCAGAAACCCTGGCCAAGATTTTATGGGTAAATATAAAATGAATTAGGAGGTAGGTTTCAAAATAAAGGATTGCTCTTGGAATCCAGGGGTAATAATAATTTCTCCCAAGAACACAGAATTCTCTTAATTTGGAGCCCAAAGGTGCGTGCTCAGCAGTGCAGCGGAGATGCTGCCGGGTGCAATGGGATCGAGCTGCTCTTGGACACCTTGGTGGGGCCCCAGTGCTGGCCACACCTGGGCTGGAAGGAGCCCCTTTTTGTTCTCTTTTTGCCTTTGTAGCAACAATACTCTGAGCTGGTTGAAAAACATCTCCAAACAAGTCTATTCATTCAGAAGCTGGTGATTCAACTCCACCTAATTGTTTGGAGGGGAGAGATTGATTTCATTGATGTTTTCAGCAAGGACATTATCAAGTAAGTTTCATTTGGATGGTGTCATTTCGGCTTGCCTGCGCAGCGTGGCTGGGATGCTCAGCTTTGCAATAGAGCAGCTGAAAGAGACAGAAGAAAAAAAAAAAATCCATTTTGAAGTATTTCTTTACTCCAAGAAAAATCACCTGATACATGCACTCGTGCCCCCAATCTGCCACAAAATCCCATTTTGCTATCTTGGAAGTTCTCACAAGCTGAAGTGTCTAGGATTCATCCAGCTGTAGTGATTGCTGCAGGATGGTCTTGCTTTGGGCAATCCAGGAGCACCAGACCTCACCACGGGGACATGGAGTGTCCCAGCACCTCCCTTTTCCCCATGGAAAGCCCAAGAGATATTTGCCAGCCTGTCCCCAAGCAGCATTTGTGTGTTTGTAGTGACAGAGCCCCTCCACCTCCCAGGTAACCCACTGCCGTGCTCCATGAGCCGTTTTTGTCCTGATGTCTAACCTGATTTCTCCTGCTGTAATTTAAGCCGATTATTTCTTGTCCTGTCCACCATGGACATAAAGAACAGATTATTCTCTTCCCCTTGGCAGCAGCCTTTTAAGCACTTGAAGACTGTTATCACATCTCTTCTTCCATCATCTCTTTTAGGCTAAATAACCCAGTTCTTTCAATCTTTCTTTGTAGGTCATGTCTTATAGACCTCTGATCATTCTGTTTCCTCCGCGCTGCCTGCAGCAGCACCACCTCCTTTTTGATATGAGCTACCAATACCAGAATCCACTCCAGTACAGACTTCAGCAGCCCTGAATGGACAACAAAGATGATTTTGTGAGTCTTGTAGCTCGTATATCCCAGGGCGCTGTCTGCCTCTTGATGCGACACTGATACCTCGTGTTTGGCTCATGACCCACTATAATTCATAGATCTTTTCTTGGGGAACTGCTGCTGATCGTAGGCTTGGTGTTTGAGGTTTTGAGGTGAATAGCAAAAGGCAGGAATGGAGTGTCCTGAATGAAGGTTGTAGCCTCTTCTACTTGTCGGTCTCCTCCAGATTCTGATTTTGGTGTGTTCGTGTATTCAAAGTACACTTCTGGTCAGGGTTTTGACTAGGCTGTGTGATACCTGCGTTGGATGCTATTCACTCCATGCTGAGTAGACTTCACTGGTGATCCTTTACGTTGCTAGCTCCAATTGCCTCATAATTTCTAGTCCTTTATCTCTTTTATGGATGTCCTTTCACAGTCTAACACATACTTATGTTTAACACTGGAGAATCAGCATTTTATGCAAAAAAAAAAAAAAGATATTTGTAATTTTCTGCAGTCCACAGGACACTGAAAAGCAGACCAGAATGGGCTGGCCGCATCCTCTAGGAACCATGTTTAGTGAGCGGGCTGTTCTTCCATGACTTGATTATTTTTCTTTAGAAATTGGAAGTTTCTGTTCAGAAGGACTCACTGGTGGAAAGCTAAAGGCTGTTCCCCAGGGCTCAGCACTAAAGGGACTCAATGTAAGGGGCTCCAGCCAGTCCCAGGGGAAGCACTTCCACCACCCAGCCATGGAGACATTTAAATCACTTATGCAACATGGGAAAGCCACAGCCCCAGAGATGGGGCAGGACTGGTGCTGCTGCGCAGTGATTCATGGGGACAAGAAGGGGAAGGAACGCCTCAGAGCTGACCCGTCCGCAGACCCGATTGTCTGTCCTGCCAGCAGCTTTGTTCTCCTGCACGCAGCAGCGCTGGAAATCCCAGCCATGGGAAAGATCTCGAGGGGAAAGAAATGCAGGTCACTGCTGGGACACACTCTCCAGGCAAGGGATTGCACACAAAGGTACGCGAGTTATGATAGTAATTAATGTGGACACTGCTGGTAATGGCAGGGCTGGTGCTTTAAGTAAGTGCACGGAGGCAGGAAATGAGCTCCATCAATTTTTAAGATGTCAGCTGTTTCGTGGGGCAGCTGCAGAGATGGGAACAACTGGACCCTGGTTTGTCAGGCAGCCCCTGCCCACAGCGGGATGCACACACTCTCCTCCCGTACCATGGGATGGACCTGCCCCAGTTCAGCAAAGCACATTTGACTGCAGGTGGGGGCATCTAAACACCAAACCCTTCTCACGTAGTAGAAGGACCTGAGGGGTATTTCCAGTATGTGGGAAACCACCTTGTTCCCACTGCAAACCAGGCATCTTTTGTCCCCAGTTCCCTCAGAGTCAGGACAGAGACTGTCGCAGAGCTGGTGTTTTTATGGACTGGCTGCTCTCTGCCTTTGCGGTTCTAATTACATTGTATATTTTGCAAATAAAAACGTCCTTTTTGATGATATCTGTCAGGAAAGCTTTCCAGCATTTCCAAGTACAGAGAGGGGGAGAGGCAAGTGATCAAAAGCAAGCTGTAATGGGCTATCAGAGGCAAGCCCAAGGTCACTGGAGGCAGAAGGTCCATCGTCACACTGGTTTGTGATGCTCAGCTGGCTCCCCACTCCTCTGTTCCCATCATTGTAGCTGATCGCTTGGACCTGCACACCCTAAATACACACTGGTGGAGACAGTCATGCTGTGTGGGCACCATGGTTTAAATACAACTGGCGGAGGGGAGGGATGCGTACCTCACTGGGCAGATGGGACAGACGCGTGCCAAGACCAAGGCCCCGCTCCCCATGGGTGTGAAGATGTCCAGTTGTTCTCAAAGAGCTGCAGGAGTCCTCTGCTGGGGGAGGCACGATGTTCACAGCACGCGGAGATCTGGGGCACTGATGTGCAGAACTCTAGGGCAGCAAAGAGCAGAGATCTGGATAATCAAGGAGAAGAGATCTAGGGCATGGGGGAGCAGAGGGCTAGGTAATCAAGGAGTAATGATCTAAGGCATTGAGTAGGGTTGCTCTAAGGCATCAAAGAGTGGAGTCCTGGAGCACTGAGACGACATGCTCTGTCTCACAGGGATGCTCCCAGAGCACCAGCATCACTCCGGGCTCATGGCCTGATGCTGAGGGCCATGCAGGGAGCTGGAGGTGGGACTGATGCCCATCCTTGGGTGCAGCTCCAACCAGCCTTTCACAGCCCAGGGTAGAAGGGGACAAACTTCCTCAAGAAACTCCAGGCAGCACAGTAAACTCATAGGGTTGTTCGGGACAGCTGCGCAGTCCTCGACAGGGGAACCACGGGGTTGCTTGAGCCAGTGGAAGGAGCCTGGCTCCACATCGCCAGCAGCAGTAAACATGATCTGTCTGAAAAATAGTCATGTTAACAGTTATTGATCTATAACTTTTAACCAATTTCTTTTTTACAATATTGGATTGCATCCTAATTTTAGCTTTTTATGGTCGGCACTGCGCAAATTCCACTCCATCAGCAAAAAACAGCCCCTGTGGGCCAATCTGCACCTTCCATTGAGCTGAATGATAGAGGACTGGAACAATATTTTTCGACAGATCGGTTCCTGTTCAGGGTTGCGGTCGCCATTATGCAAATCGAGCCATAAGACGTTTAAAAGTCTGGAACCATTATATTTCTTTATTTCATTAACATCAATGCAAGCAGGCGAGTTAATACAACAGAATGATCCCATTCCAAGGCTTACACATAACGGTCCCTCCATCATTTACCAAGACTGGCGGTTTCCCCTAATGGGCGCTCCCAGCAGCTGGACGGGGACACCGAGGCATTTTTTGCAGCATGCAGCTGGACCGGGGTGGGTGACGAATGTCTCTGCGTGGATTAGCACACAGGAATCCTCTGCCCGAGCTGCAGATGGCTGGGAGGGCCCTGCTCCTTGCAGCAGGCAGACATGCAGGAGGACGGGAGGACAAGTAGGGGATCAGTTGCAAGGGCTTAATTTCCCAATAGCTCTGTGGGGATTTTTGTTCCCTTGTCAGGGCACCTGCACAGCATCTCTTACGTGCTGTCCTCACCTCTAATTCACCGCACGGGCCAGGAGAAGTTGCTTGGGCAGAGATGCTCTGGTGTGCATAGGCACATGGGATTCACACTTACAGGGCAAGGCAGGAAGCACTAAGCGTTGTTAGTCGCACGTCCTCCTGCTCTGGTGCTGGACACACACATTTTCCCAGCACAATAGCAATATGAGGAGCTGAGGACTGATTTAATGCAAGCATGATGTTATAGGGCAGAGAGACTTGTGCTTCAGCATGTGCCCCAGTGCCCCAGCTGATGTCCATCCCTCCTCCAGCATATCAGCACCACCACAAACATACACCTTCACAGTCACCTCCATCCCACTGAGGCACAGATACATTAACTAAAACAGCAATGCAGAAAGACACAAATCCCTCTTTCTGGCCCCAGTCAGCTGAGGGTACTAGCAGCCAGCTCCTCTTTACAAATAGAACACTATTACATAGTGCTATCATGCCAGCAAGGAAATTACGGAGTCCTGGGACTTAACCCTTGCATTACTGTCTTAGGGAAGGGAGTGGGTAATACCTGCTCATCCACAAAAGCCAGCGCACCCTATGTAGTCCAGCAACCCTGTGAGAAGCTCACACTCCTTCCTGTACCATACACCCTCTTCCAGCCTTCTAACTCACACAAAAGAGGCACAAACATATGCACACTCACACATATATATTTGCATAGATCTGGAAAATAAAGATCACAGCATGCCACACTAATGGATCCCAGCACTATAATAGCTCCATTATAAATAGCAATGTCTCGGAGCATTACTGCTACAGACTCTACCTTTTAGTGTTGAAACTTTTTAATTGTTTTCAAAATACACAATCAATCACAGTTAATCAAGGAATCGTGAAGAAGCTATCATACACAAATACAGCATACAAACCACAATTAATGACCACTTCACCAATGGTAGGAAAGAAAATAGGATTATTTATTAGTGTTTATGAACAGTAATGGATTAAGTAATGAAGCAGTAGCATGGGGGTATGTTAGTCTGTGATATTTAACACCAAGTAGCCATGAGTAACTTTTCAGTGAACAGGGCAATTACACAATTTACAGTGATCTTTTCAAAGGAAGGAGATACGGTTTCTCCCTCATGCAAACACAACCATTGCCCATGAATGGAAGGTGGGGACCAGGCTGAGAGCAATGCCTGGGTTCTCAGCGCAAAGCCAGCCTCTGTCCTAGGGCTGGGCTACAAACCTGTCAGGTGCAGCCTTGCTCTGCCAAAAATGCCTCTGGGCTGCCTTTAGCCAGGTGTCCATCCCTAACCTGCCAGGGAGGCTGTCTCACCATAAGCCCAGCTGGACAGCTCTGGCTTTAATATTAAGGAGAGCGATCAAAATCCAGCTGGATGTCCTGTCCCAGCCTTGAAGAACCGATTCCTCCTGTCTCAGAGTGTCCCACAGCCTGATGGGCCAGAAAAGAGCAAGCAAAACAAGGGCTGGAGGTTGTTAATCCTGTGCCTGAGCCAAGGACAGTGAGCTTGGGCAGGGCAAAGGAGGTAAAGTCCATGGAGGCAGCTTGGAGGCCCCTAAGGTCTGTCCTTGACCATAGCTCCAGGTGGTCTATCCAGGATTTAGTACAAAAGACTGTTCTGCCTAAGCTGGCTTAATTTCACACCCACGTAGCAAAAGAGTTGCAAGCCCACACCGCGGTCTACCAAGACACGCACTGGTACACTCCTACCCACGCTGCCTGCAGACCCGTTTTGCTCTTTGTATGCTGGCTCAAGACCTTCCCATGCCTTGTTGCAATGGCAGCTGTCCCCAGGGACAGTCACAGGGATGTGGCATTCAGTCGGTGAGTGGTGACACAGCCCTCACCTTGCTGCTCTGCACCCAACATTTCGCAGCCAGAGCCATTTGGTTTCTCTTAATTAATAAACAGTACCCAGGACCCTGCTCCTAGTTGCCTGGCACATAGTGCAATGGAGAGGCAGTGGTAAAGTGACTCCTGGTAAAGAGGAAGGGAGAATCCATAAGAAACATTGTCCTGTTACACCGTTCCCTTGAAGGCAAGTGCCATTGACCACCAGAACACCACCAGCACAACACCCTAGCTGGTGTTCCTGAAGAAACGGGGGGACTGGGTGAGTCCCTCTCGGGACAGGAGCATTGGGATATGCTTGAGCGCAGACATCTCTGTAGCGAGACGGAGGTCTCGAGCTTGACCAGGGACTGGACTTACACTCCTATTAGTCATCTCAGAACACTTTAGTGCCGTCTAGGGTTGGGGCTGGAGGTCTGAAAAGTGGCCGAGAGCAGCTCAGACCTCATAACCACATCCTCCCTGGGGTTTTGGTGTGGGGCCGCGGATGCTGCAGCTCTCCACTTGGAGCCTTCCCCTCCCCACAAGGCTTGGGCTCACTCACACACATCAGCGCCTTCCTCTCCTTCACCGGCTTTTTTTTATTGCCTTGCAAGTTGGCCCCAGGATGTTTTATCACACCATAGCACATAATACAAATGAAAAACAAAGGGGAAAAGTTTGAATTTTTTTTTTTTTAATATATTCATCCCTGTGCAGGGGAACAATGATCCATCTGATTAAATCTGCATGCTAGAGTTTATTAAACCGGGTTGGCCTCTCGCTTTCTCTCTCCTTTAGGCAGGGACAAGCTCATTAAAATGAACATGCTCTGCTCCCTCCCTGTTGCAATCCCACTCTGTGCTGCCGCTATCTTGTAGGTATCACCAGCAGGTGATGAATAGGGCTCTGCAATTCAGTGTTCTCTGGCAGTATCACAACAGCTGAGCCTTGGTGTGTTTTTTTGGCAAAGAGTACAAGACACCTTTAGCCTACCAGTGCCTCATGGCTGCTGTGAACATACATCCAAGAAGGTGTCAGAAAAGGCCCATTAAAATTGGAGGGTGCTGGGAGGGCAGGGACTGACCACTTCACTCCAGCCCTGCCCCAGCACCTGATGTGTCATTTACCTCCCCAGGAGCTCGGATTCTCATCTGTAAAATGGGTTTGATAGATGCTGCTTCCCCATTAGGATAATTAATGGCTATAAAGCGCTTTGGATCCTGCACTAAGAATAAACTCCTCTGTAATGCCAAGGTGACGGGTGGGCATCTAAGACAGTCTCTCCCCTGGGACCAGGTCCCTGTGCAGGGTCCCCAGTTCTGCCGGCAGCTGCCCACCCTGCAGCCCTCCACTCTCCTTGGGCTACCCCAGGAGGGTCCCCAGCCACCCTCACTGGGGAGGCATTTCCAGCAGGACAATATTTGCTGCAGCTCCTTTTCCTCCTCAGCAGCCCTTCAGATGCAACTTAAGTCTGTTACACCCTGGCAATAACAGTGGCTTAGGCCATATAATCCCTCCTTTGCTTGACTTTGGGTTATTTTGAGCAGGAGATTAAAGGAGATTATCTGCATCACCTGAGATGCTGCACTTTCTATCCATACCCCCTTCCCTCCATCCCCACAGCTCACCAGGCAACAAACCCCCTCTGTCCTTCCCCTGTCCTCCCCCACACTCCTCCTGGGGCAGCTGTCTGGCTGCAGGGTGCTGCCGTGTGTTGGTCCATCATCAGCCTCCTTACCTGGACCCAGCTTCTCGCTTGGCCACACATGTATCCTGCACACCTGCATCCTGAGCCAAGTCCAGAGATGCTCCACAGCGGGCAAAGGGAAAGGAGGGCATCCCGACACGCCATAGCACTAACTGGGAATTAGCTGTCTGGTGGGCTTCTCCTTGAGAAGGAGGCGAGGGCAGAGAGGACAAACAAAGCCCCGCTTTGGGCCCTAAGACTTGTCGCAGGGACTTCTGGGTCCCGCAGCAGCCACTTGTCTCCACAGCCAGATGGAGAAGGATTGCCCCTTTGGAGCATCCCACACTATCAAAAAAGTCACAGCACCACAGAAGCACTGAAAAATATGTCTGTGTTTCATGCCCAAGGAGGAATTCTCCTTGCCTGGCAGCACTCAGGCATCGCCCAGACAGGTCAGGGAGCTCCTTCCCACGTTCTGGGGACCACACGCTGCTCTCCTGCTCACTTCAGCTTGGATTTAGCAAAGCACTTAAACGCTGGTTTGAATCCCTTGCAAAGCCTTGCGGAAATCAGCAACTTTGCTGAATCAAGGTCTAAACAGCCAGAGGTACTAGCAGTTACCAGGAAAGTTCATTTTCCCTCCTATCCAAGGGAGAGATGCTCATACATGGCAGGGGTGGGGAGCAGCTATCAAGAAGTAATAGTTCCCCTGGAAAGCAAACAGCCACACGTGGCATCGCGCCAGCACACGTGTGACCTGCGTACACATTCACAACAAGCTCACACCTTCATGGGCTGTTTTTCCTCATCTCAGACTACACCAGGCTAGAATCCATCTGCCACCCTGGAAATTAATAGCAATCATTAAACAAAAAGAGCTGGCAAAAAGAAGCCTGAGGTGAAAAGCAGCTATTTCTGCCAGAAAAAAAATTAAAACTATTTAGACATACAGAAAGTCATTTATTACTGTGAAGTCCTCCCTCCACCTGGGGTTTAAATCTCATTACAGTTTGTCCAAAACAGATGTTACCCTTTTAGCAGTAGATTATTAACGATAAACTCCATTCCTCCAGAGAGGGTGGGTGTTCTGGGTTCACTTGCTTTTTCAAGTCCGGTAACCTCCACATGAAATGCTTATGAAAAGGACAGGCAATCCAAATCCTGCATAGCTCCCCACTTCTATTGTCTTGGACTCCAAAAGTTTTCCTTCCCACTCTCCACACCTTTCGGAGGTCTCAGGTTGAGCAGGGAAATACAGCAGCCCAGAGGATGCCCACAGACCCTGCTGAGGAGCAGGTATGACATTGAGGAAGGGCTTTTGTGTACCTCAAACCCACCCTAACACACCAACAGCTCCTCCTGCTGCTTTTCCCCCAGCAGTTTGACATTAACCATGTGTCAGACAAAACCATTTTCTCTCAGATGAAACCTGACATGTACATGACCCATTTTTTTCCAAGCTTCTCTCCTTCTCACACGGTTTTTGGGTAAAAGTCTGTTTCATTGGATTGTAGGCTTGCTGGTACCATAGAGGAGGCCCAGTGGTCCCTCATGTCTGTGATCGAGCATCCTCTATGGGCAAAGATGAGCTTTGCTTATTTCCACAAGTGCATAGGCATATTACAGTGGGAAATCAGCCAGCCTTGAGAGAAACACTGACTGGCACCAAATTTAACCAGCCAAGCCCACAGCAGAGCCCTAGCTTTGTTCTGTTGAGATTTAACATAATAAAGATACCTGCTCAGGAATCTAGGATCCAAATTAACCACGCTGTGAACACAATCAAATGAGACATTAATATCAGCTCCACACTAATATGGCCATCTGGCTGCCCAGCCATCCCCCTGAACATTTCAGGTAGGAAGAAGCACATCCCTAGAACTCTCCAGAGACCCTGCTAAATAGATGTTCTCATGATGCCTCTCAGAACATGCCTGGGAAGCCAGCAAGGACCAGCTAATTTGGGACTGTTGATGGTGAAGCCAGCATCGGCATCTCAGGGCTCTCTCAGAAAACACTTTTTGCTTTCAGAACAATTTTTTCTGCACTCCGAGGGATGTTGCAAGGGGTCTGCTGCTGGCCCTGTGTATCTATAAGTGCTCATGACTGGAACAAGGTCATTCCTTCAGCACAGCATGTCCCAGGCCTTCAGGCTTTATGGCTCATAACCCTTCATGCAGCCCTGAGGAACCTAAGAGGAGCCCCAGGCAATGTACCCACCACCCTGTAGGTGTGAGGTATCCTCACGTGTCCAGCCACGTTGTGTCAAAGGCATGGCAGAATAACTGCAGGGACTGTGCTAGCAGGAGGGAAAGGCTGTAAGTTCAGGCTGAAATTAAGCTGTTAAACAGCAGGTCAGGTGAATAAACACCCACAACCATCCTCTGCCAAAGGGTACAGTCACTGCTATCTTGCATCCCCTTCCACCACCTCACGCTAATCTGCACCAACCCTTCATCCTCTCACCCTCATCCCAGACCTCCAGCATCCAGGCCCACCAAGCCACCACCATGGTGGGACCACTGTGTCCCACATCCCTTGACTCCAGCTCCTCCTAGCACTGCAGGGACCTGGAGGGCACAGTGGGGCTGAACATCTGCCCTTCACGGGGCCAACAAACTAGAGTGGCATGGTTACTTGTTTGTGGCACAGGTATTTGAGTTTCCAGTGCCAGATGAAGGCATGCCACACACTTTGGAAATGCTCTTTGGTCAGGAGGGTTTACCCTTTGCCCTTGGCAGTGTTACAGGTGAACTTGCTGACTGCTCTTAGCCATCTCAGATTGAGTTGTGTGGCTGGCAACATCATGCCTCTAAGTCATTCCCCTCTTTCCCATACAGCATCCATTCAAACCTATAATCTCAATTTGCATATGCACGTTCAAGTCCATGCAGCTGATAAGGGTGCCTTGGAGACATGGACTGTTCTAGAACAGTTGTGCTCAGGATATATTTTGGATCTTCTAGTGATTCCTGGCCAGAGGGGCCACATGAGGAGTGTCCTTTGAAATGTTAGCAGGAAGGCAAGTGTCTGTGACTACTACTAAAACAACAGACCCACAGCCTGTTAAAGTTTTTCTTCTCTAGAAACACAGCATGGGTTTGGTTTGAGACGTCAGGGTTGGAAATGCTGCAGAGAACCTGTCTTGACCTAGGGAAGAGGAGGGTCCCTCTAAGAGCTGACAAACCTGAGCTCTTCCTGCAGAGCCAAGCGCAGGAGCAGGGCTGGGTGAGCTGTGCGTGGAAGGTGCTCATGCTTGGTTTCCTCTGCAATGCTGTTATCCTGAATAAACATTAGATTGGTTTTGGAGAGCTGCCCAGATGATCATTAACCTTCTCGTGGCCCGTGACAGGAAGCCAGCCTGCAGCACTGGGCTAAAATTAGGCCTGTAGGGCACTGGGTCTTGCCAGATGTTGCTATATCTGGGCAGAAACCCTCTTCAAAAGTGGACAGCCAGGGAGTTCAGCCTTAAGCCGGACTCCCCAGCTCCTAAGGACAAGAGCTACATCATTAAAATCACAAAATAATTTAGGTTGGAAGAGACATCTGGAAGTCTTCTCCAAGCAGAGAAGCAGGACAAACTTCAAAGGTGAACAAGTCAGTGAGAGGTTAGTAGAGGTGTTTGCCTACAGCACAGCCATAGCAATTTCTGTGTGCAGGATACTTGCTGATGAGAAGGTGAATTCCTTTTTGCCTACCCAGCAACCATCTTCCAAATAGCAGCAAAGATGTGAGGAAGGATGACAATGCAGCAGAGACAAGGCAAGGTTTAGATTGTTGGTGCTGAGG
Organism: Streptopelia decaocto; assembly: GCF_964273445.1. Classification (NCBI taxonomy): domain Eukaryota; kingdom Metazoa; phylum Chordata; class Aves; order Columbiformes; family Columbidae; genus Streptopelia; species Streptopelia decaocto. Next base: position 2,166,860 of record NC_138668.1, read on the forward strand.
AACAACAGCAGCTTCTCTTCCCAGTGCGGGGCTGGCTCCCTCCATCACAGCCATTAGGAAAAACATGCTTTGATCTCCAGCATTATTGAAGGGGGCAAAATGAGGGTTCTGCTTCCACACCAGACCTCTGCTTTCCCCCAGCCTAACATCAGCATAACCACCCCATTATAGAGCTATGATTCAGGCTGATTATTTCTAAGGACGAACCCCCATCAAGTAAATACTAGAAGAGGCTTTCTCCCGTGGAAACACACTTTTCTTATTACTACTGTTGTACCTGAGCAGAGCTCTTAGTTCTCTGCATCCCCTAAAATCTTTTTTCGCTTCACCTTCCTCTACCTCTCCTCCTCTGATTGCATTCCATGGTTCTTGGAGGGCTCAGCTGCACTGTCACAGCCTGGAGCTGACATTTCATATCTGCCCATGCTGGTGTTTCAGAAGGCTGGTTGAATGCACAAGGTAACCCAGCTGGGCTTAGGACATTGTTCACCAGGAAGATCATTTATGCATTTACTTAAACTCAGCAGAGTTTTGCTCAGTGGCCCACAGCAGAGTGTGGTACGGTTGTCATCTTGATAGACCCTGGAAGCCAAGCAGCATGAGATGGGTGTAAATGGACTCAGATGGCAGATGAGTTAAAAGCAGATTATCTGTATTTCCTGAAATCCCAAGAGCTAACCTATCTTGAAAATATTGTCATTTTAATCCAGAATTTATTTTGCCATAGAACAAAAAGATTCCTAAAAACGGTTTGTGCAAACGAGTTTGTTTTGGCCATTCCCAGATTGCAGTGCTGGCCTCAGCCTGGCTGTGAGGGCACAACGGCTTCAAACTAGGGCTCCCATCAGACACTACAGCACCTGCAAGTTTACAGCTAAATTGGCCTGAATCTCAACTTCCAGGAAAGATCATAACTTTTCAACCAAAGGTTTCATTTTGCAGAAAGCACATTTTACACCAGAAAGCCATTTTACTGGAGAATTCCCCACGTGACCAGCAGCAGAATAAGCTGTCACCTATAGAAATCCATAGTCTGGCTGTTCAATGGGAAGGCGAGGCAGGAGCCAGGGGTGACCCCAGCGCAGGGGCTTCCCTCCCCACCCAGGGTGGTGTCTCAGGAACACAGCAGGCAAGGTGCTGCCAACACTGACAGGAGATGAACCACATCCAGGGTCCATCCAAGGAGCCCAGGAGCAAAAGGAGACATGGCCAGGGACAGCACTGGACACAAGTTACAGAGCATGTCTGAGGGATCCATCCAGAAGATAAGCCACTTACCACACAGGCCTGAAGTCTATCCTGGAGACAGGACCACAAGCAGGACTGGAGACAGGCTCACCAACACTAGAGCTTAAGAGAGGACTAAAGACTCAGGGCTGAGCTTATATGGAGCTCCTGAGCCCATGAGCAGAGGGTGTGGGTGGAGGCTCCAGGTGAGGCTGATCAAGGCCATTAGTGACTTAAGGACCTTGACAACCAGGTGCATTTGAGGCTCCTCAGATTGACATTCATTTGGCCATTGGTCTGCAGAAAGTGTTCCATGTCTCCTGCAAAGAGACTGTAAGATGATCCAGCAGCCAGAGAGTCTGTGGACACTGAAGAGCTGTCAGTGTCTTGGTCTCTGTTGACTTGTATTCCCCTTGATAAAAACAACCCAGAGAGAGAAACATGGGCCCTGGCACTGTATAAAGCCTGTGAGTGTTGATACACCAGTAATAGTAATGAATAACCCTATATAGAGACCAATTTCTGTTTGTTTCTCCCAGCCCACCCCAGAAGAGTGATTTCTTACCCACCTCTCCCACCTGGCTCCTTGGCATCTAGTCCGTGCCCTCCCAGGGTCTCAGTAAAAGCTCTGCTGGGTGCAATGCTGGGCGCTTCTCACTCAGCCCCACTTTACCTCTCTGCTTCATTCCTCCTTCATCTCTCTCCAAACCTCAGTGGAAAATATATCTCTTCTCCCTTGCCTATTTTTCTTAAATAATAAATAATAGCAGGAGAGAGAGTAGAATTGACTGGAGAACTCTATTATCTAACACTGTGAGGCATTTGGGAATAAGGTTGGGATGCACAAAATGCTGCCTAAACCCCATCTGTGGAGGCAATATTAGTACCACGACCTCTGGATATAAAATTAACTTGAATTTTGCAGGCCTGGGCATCTTTATTATTCAGCATGGTTGTGATTTTGACCAACATCACTCAGCAGGATGCATGTAGCAAACACCAGGAATACGAATGAGCAGAAAAAACTGCCTGGAAGCTTCCTTTTCCCACCTGACATATACAGGATGGATGTCAAGCCATTTAGGGGAGACTTCATCGCTAATAAATATATTCTCTGCCATCTTGGAGCTGCCTCCTTGGATTATTTTGTGCATAATGAAGAGCCAAGGTTCATCTTAAAATTTGGTGCCTGATAGCTGACTTTTCCCTCCCCACCTCTTCGGTTGACAAAACATTTATCATTTGTAATGTATTGCTCCCGTTTTCCTATGGCTCTCTTTGTAGTGAGGCTCCTTAATTTATTGATAAAATGGCCCAAGTGGCTGTGAAAATGGGTCTAAGAGAGGCTGAACCACGGCCAGCTGGAGGTGGAGCAGCTGAGGGAGAACGAAGTTACGGAGATGCAGAAATGCCAAGGCGGGGAGCACTGGTGGGTGTATGCGTGTATACACACGCACACACGCGCCTGCATATTAATCTGGCTCCTTGCCTCCATTCAGTAAATCTAATCCACAGTTTGAAATAACTCACTCAGTAGAATAACAAAATTAGGAATTGAGTGCCAGGACAGCATATTATTATATGTGCTGCCCAGCTCGCTCTCTCTTTACCTACCCAGCCCCCATGGCTGCTTTGTTTGCTTCCTTGCAGCTGCTGCTCTGGTTTAATTTACTGAGATGCCATTAGTCAGGAGATGGAAGTAAAAACTTAGCAGCCAGCTTGCACCGGTTTTTGAAGCCCCAGTTTTGCCTTTTCCTTTCCGTCTCCCTTGCTGTGGGTTTGCAGCCAGGACAAGGTTGCTGCTGCCCCAGTGCAGGCTGCAGCCCCGTGGGCATCCCAAAATCAGAGAGGTCCCTCTGGGCCGCTGGGTTGGCGATGGGGATCGGGGCTGGGGAAGCAGGGACAGGTAGGAGTGGAGGACACCGCGGGTCAGGGCTGAGGATCAACAGGGAGAAGGACAGATCCAGGCTTCAGTAAGGATACTGGAGATGAGGCAACGCGTAGGAGCAGCAAGGAGTGCGGGAGTTGTCGTTGCCCCTTTGCTGGCCTCTGTAAGACACAGAAGCCTGACATCTTCTCAGCTGGACAAACCATGGCACCTTCTGAAAGCAGAAGGGAAATAGAGCAGTGTCTGCAGGGTACAGGGAACTGTGCAGGAATGATGTTTCCTGCAGGATACTAAGCAGGTACCGTGGCCTCCCCATGGACGTGGACTGTTGTCATCATCTGCATGGTGTCAGTGTTCAAAGTATGGTTTAGATTAAATTCGTCATTTCAGATTGTTGCTATTGCTATTCCTCATTACCTTCATTCCTCTCTTTTTCTTCTTTATCAGTCAATGAAGGAGAACCCCAGGTCTCCACTTCCCTGGTTGTTTTTTGCATTGGAGTTGTAGGTGGTTTGTTCTCAGGTAGATCTGTGAAGGGTCAGAGGACGTGGAAAAGTGATGTGCAATAGAGTTAATAGGACAATAAAACCAGGACAGCTGGGCAAAGACAAGTCAGGCAGGCAGGAGGGTTAAAATACTAGTTCTTCTTATGAATTTTTATCCAGTCTGTGAGGAAGCGGCAGAGGGATCTCTCCTTGGTTCTCCAGAGCCACGTCACAGCTGCAGCAGGTCAGGGCCAGCTGCCTTATTTCTAACCTGCAGGATTCAAACCTGAGACTTCAGAAGCAGAACCGAAAAGGGAGATTAGAGGGCAGGCAAAAGGTAGAAAAGGGAAGAAGGAGAAACCTCCTGGATGTCTGTTTGCTGCTGGTACAGGGAGGCGAGTCAGGAACCACTGAGCACCACTGCTCCCGTCCTGCCCTGAACTGAAATTAAACTCAGGCTGCTGATAAAATGCCTTTTCTCCTTTCTGTTTTTGGGGAGGACTTGTCTGATAGGCAACATACAGGAAAGAAGAGAAGACACACAGCAGGAGCCTTATTGACCGTATTTGAATCATTTACCATCACTCTTCTTCACCCCCGACACCTCCAATTAGATGAGGGAGGCACATGGGTGATGAGAAGGCTACAGGGGATCAGCCTGACAAGGTCCATGAGGGTCTGTCTCTGCTCTTTGCTCACAGGATGGTCCTGCTCCATTAGCTAATGCCCTCAAACACAGGCTGCAGCCTACAGCGACAAGAAAACTTCCTCTGCAAGAAAAAGGCTGGTTTGGCTCTGCAAAGCAATCCCAAACACAAGGTTGCCCAGAGAGGATGGTTGGGTCAAAATGTGAGTTAGAGGAGGCAATAAATACTTGCTAAAAATAATATGCCAGGATGCATCATGCCCTGCTGCCTGTGCTGTCTCGGTTTGGCAGGGATTCCCCTGCCTGCGGGATGTCCCCATGATGCACGAGCCCACAGAGGAGGACAGGGAGATGCTCACACCGAGGGCAAGCACTGCAGGGCAGCGGGCAAGGAAAGCACCCTCTGGGCCATCTTAAAGAGACAGCTGTGGCAAGCCACTGCTAATGGCTCTGCAGGACAGGAGCACCCTTGTCCCACTCCCCTGGGGACAATGTGCACCCCCACGGGAGGCAGTCTGAGGAGCCAGAGACCAGGCTGGTCCCTGTGGCAGAGGAGAGCGGGCACATCTAGAGTGCAGCTTGCAGCTGGAGGGAAAGGCTCCACCTGCAGCACAACACATCTGCTGGGATTTTCGTCTCCCACAGCCCTGTGAAGCGCTATCATTATCTCACGGTACCAGAGAGGAGACTGGAGCACAGAGAGGTTAATTGAGCTGCCCGGTGCCCTGAGGGATGTAGCAGCAGATGCTCTCAGCCTGGCACTGCAGCCCGTGCTCCCCATCGGCTGGGGAGGTGGTAAGTGGGGGCACTCACCTGGAGCACCCTGGGGACCACGGTGCCTCTTCTCTTCCTTGCTGCCTCCAAGGACTTGGCTACATCAAAATGGGCTGTCAGGTCCTGGCGAAGCATCCGAGTGAAGGGACAGCACATCCTTGCGAATGTGCTCCTGCCAGTGCAGCGGGTCCTGTTCCCCAGAATGGGGTTACCCACAGTATCAGTATCACTGCGGTGATATAAGGGCTTCAGCTGGAGCAGCAACGTAAAAGCATGTGAAGGTCTAGGTTTCTACCCCTACAAAGGAGACACCTGAGATTCAGCTGCCTGGCCCTCTGCATCCCTTCCAACCAAGCCCCATTTCTAATACACTTTTGAAAAGCCTGGTTTTGTTGAGCCTTCTGCCAAGCATAGCTGGGATAGGACAGCACCAGGCACTGGGGAGGCAGAGAGAGACCTGCAATGCTGGAGCAGGGCCCCACAGAAGCATCATGTTAGGGCCGGTACATCTCACCCACACACAACTGCACAACCACCGCAGACAGTACAGCCGGCAGGAAGGGTGTACCGCACACCCTGCCCTCCGCGGGGACCCCGGGTGTCTGGTGTTTGGTGTCCTTACAGCCTCACCTCCCCAGCAGCTGCTGGGCTGGCTGCTGGAGGACAAGGTGGCTGGAGAGTCTCGTGTGCAGAGAGCTGATGTGAGAGCACATCTTGTTATTCATGTAATGGAAACCAAACTGTGCCACTAGGGAACAGACTCATTGCTCACAATCCAGAAAGAACAAATAAACTGTTTTACTGCTTATTATGACTGGCCTGTTTACCAAGGTATAAACTGAATGGTTAACAGGGAGCTCTGCAGTGAAACACAGTCTGCTTCATTGCCTGGTATCACAAGTGGAAAAGAACCTGGTTTCTTCAGGACAAGGGTGAGGTTATGGCATCTGTCCCTAAACACCCCTTGACAATCAGCCTCATGGAATTTTCAGATGTGCAGCATCCAGCACAGTCTCTTCACTGCCTGGGCACTGAGAAATGGTTTGGAAACCAATTTCTGGGTTTATATTCTTTTGCAAATCCAATGAAAGACAATTCAGATGTAAGATGTGCCCCTGTCTCCTTCATTGATGTCAAAGAAACCACCAGATGTCCAGAAACCTACCAGCTGTGTTTTCAAGGAGTACTGGCGGCGTCTTCCTTGTGTCCTACAGTCTGCCCTGGGACAAGGAAGACAACCACAGCTCCTGTTCCCAATGCAAGTCCCAAGAAAGATTTTCCTAGATAGGCCATGATGTTTTCTCTCCATTTGTGGGCAACTCCATCTCTGCCACACCACCTCACTGCATCTTGTCCTACCAGGCTAGAGAGCTGTTTGGCAGCAGAGATGTCCGCGGATGATATTTTCATCCTCTTGTGGAGAAGCATGACCCAGGAGATGCTGATGCGCATGCAGTTCCCTCCTCTCCACTTTTGCCTTCCTGTTTTCCTAAGAAATTACAAAAGGAAGTAGAAGCCACGTAGGTTTGTGTCTAGTGAAGACTCTTCCTGGTCTTCAAACCGTTGTTTCTTACTAGAGGGGAAATCTCCCCACCTCTCCATCATTTCACCCATGAGGGAGAGAGAGGTCTTGGAGATAGGCAGCAAGCCTCAACGGCAGACAAGATCATCGGATGGTGGATGATCACACTAGTGTGTTTTGTGGTCAAACAGTGCCCTGAAACTACTACTCAGGTTCCCAGAGACAGGACAGGCACTTGATGCTGAGCTTTATCCTAGGCGCCATGCAGCAATGCAGTCAGAGAGACACGGCATCCTCAGTCCGCGTCCCCCTCCGTGGGCACCGCCACTGCGCACACCAGCACACGAGACAGTCAGGATTCCCCTCAGCAAAACGCTGCAGCATCAAATCTACATCAGAGCGAGTTGTCTAGACTTCACCTGCTCTCAGCGGAGAGGAACAGACACTTCTGGGGCATCACTCCTCTCCTCATAAGGTAGACACCTAAATAGGTCAGACGAACGGTGCCCTGGATGTACTTTGGTCTCTCCTCTGCCTATAATGTGACGCTGGACAACGTGCTCACAGGATGATGACCTGCATGGTCAGTGACCACCTTCCCTCATGCTGCCAAACACCGTTGGCATCAGTACCCAAATAGACCAAAGGCTCCTTAAAAGGCGGTAGCCAGTTAGAAGGCAAGTGCCTGACGCGAAAAGGGTTGTTGGATGCATCTCCAACACCTCTAAACGCTGTCATTCCTTTCAGTTTAGTTTGTGCTTGTGTTTTGTTTTGTGCAGGTGAGCTGAGAGACCAAGTGGGGACAGCCAGACCCACGGAGCCACGTGGCGATGGGAACCAGTGTCACGATGGGCAGCAAAAAGAAAACGAGGAGAGGTACTATAAGAAGTGAGAGGAAGGCTCGTCTGTAAGCCAGAGGGACTCCTCCGCACGAGCACCCAACTTCATGACTCCCTCCCCGAGATGCCAGAGACCTGGTGATGTGGGACCAGCCTCAGCCACCCCGGCCTTGGTAGCAGCCCCTGGCCGGTGGCTGCCGAGTACTGTGGGCACCGAGGTCTGCTTTCTCCACAGACGCTTCCCCCCTGTCTCCAAGCCATGAGGAGAAGGGAGAGGCGAGCAAAGCTGCCCAAGAAGCACTAGCCCACGTCTTCCCAGTCCCTGTCCCGCTCCCCGCTTCCAGCAGACCAGGAGCCCCTTCTCCTCGCCACCCTTCCAGATGGCAGGTCGCCGGTGGGCCGCGACGTCAGCCCTCTGCGTCTGCGTGGCAGCTGTCTCGCTCCTGCACAGCGGTGGGGTGCGGGCAGACTGCTGGCTCATCGAGGGGGACAAGGGCTTCGTCTGGTTGGCCATCTGCAGCCAAAACCAGCCCCCCTACGAGTCCATCCCCCAGCAGATCAACAGCACCATCGTGGACTTGCGGCTGAACGACAACAAGATCAAGAGCGTGCAGTACGCCTCGCTCAGCCGCTTCGGCAACCTGACATACCTCAACCTGACGAAGAACGAGATCTCCTACATCGAGGATGGTGCCTTTTCAGGACAGTTCAACCTCCAGGTGCTGCAGCTGGGTTACAACCGCCTGAGGAACCTCACCGAGGGCATCCTCCGGGGCCTGGGGAAGCTGGAGTACCTCTATCTCCAGGCCAACCTCATTGAGTCCGTCACCCCCAATGCCTTCTGGGAGTGCCCCAACATAGTGAACATTGACCTGTCCATGAACAGGATCCAAAGACTCGACAGCAACACTTTTAGGGGCCTAAACAAGCTCTCTGTCTGTGAACTCTACAGTAACCCCTTCTACTGCTCCTGCGAGCTCCTTGGCTTCCTGCAATGGCTGGAGGCCTTCACCAACATGACGCGCACGTATGACCGGATGCAGTGCGACTCCCCACCCGACTACACGGGCTACTACTTGTTAGGCCAAGGCCGGACTGGCTACCGCAATGCTCTGAGCATGCTCTCTTCCCTTTGCACCGGTGGCTCCTACACTGTGATCCCTCGTTTTATCCCTCCCAGGTACCAGGTGACCACGGCGCCCTCCGAAAGCCCCTGCTCTGAGGAGGACTGCTCCTCTGGTGACGGCACGACCCCACAGTTTTCCCTCTTCACGCCCATCGGTGAGACGGAGGTGCGCCCCAACATCCAGGTGAAGCACCTCAACCACAACTCGGCCGTCCTCACCGTGCAGATCCCCTACCCCTTCAGCAAGATGTACATCCTCTCCCAGTTCGAAAACGGCTTCTCCTCCATGATCACCAAGCTCAGGAAGAAGGAGGAGAACATCACCGTGAGCAACCTAGTAGCACAAAGAGATTACACCTACTGTGTAGTCTCCGTCCACCAATACTCCAAGTACAACCACACCTGTGTCACCATCACACCCACCAGACCCAGCCGCAAGGAGCCGGTGCCCACCCCTTCCACTGCCACTCATTATATCATGACAATCCTGGGCTGTCTCTTTGGCATGGTGATTGTCCTGGGCGTTGTGTATTACTGTCTCCGGAAGAGGCGCCAGCAGGAGGAGAAGCACAAAAAGGCTGCCGGCAGCATGAAGAAGACCATCATTGAGCTGAAATATGGGCCAGAAATGGAGACCACCAGCATCACCCAGCTGTCCCAGGGACAGATGCTGGGCGGGGAGACGGTGACCCGCATCCCCTACCTGCCTTCTGCTGGCGAGATCGAGCAGTACAAGCTGATTGACAGCAGCGAGACCCCTAAGGCCACCAAGGGCAACTACATGGAGGTGAGGACAGGCGAGCAGCCAGAGAGGCGAGACTGTGAGCTGTCCCTGCCACCGGACACCCAGAGCTCTGTGGCCGAGATCTCCACCATTGCCAAGGAGGTGGACAAGGTGAACCAGATCATCAACAACTGCATCGATGCCTTGAAATCTGAGTCCACCTCCTTCCAAGGGGTGAAATCGGGGGCAGTCTCCACAGTGGAGCCTCAGCTGGTGCTCTTATCAGAGCAGATCCCCAGCAAGCATGGATTCCTCTCCCCTGTCTACAAGGAAAGCTACAACCACCCTCTCCAGCGGCACCACAGCATGGAGGCGGCCCCCAAACGCTCCAGCACCTCTTCCAGTGGCTCCATACGGAGCCCCAGGTCCTACCGCTCGGAGGGATCGGGCCACAAATCAGAAGCCAAATACATCGAGAAGACGTCCCCCACCACCGACACCATCCTCACTGTGACACCAGCTGCGGCCATCCTGCGGGCAGAGGCGGAGAAGATCCGTCAGTACAGCGAACACCGGCACTCGTACCCCGGCTCGCACCAAGGGGAGCAGCACGACAGCATGGCGGGGCGAAAGCCTTCCATCCTGGAGCCTCTGACCCGTCCTCGCCCCAGAGACCTGGCCTATTCCCAGCTCTCGCCTCAGTACCACAACCTGAGCTACACCTCCAGCCCAGAGTACACCTGCAAACCATCGCACAGCATCTGGGAGCGCTTCAAACTCAACCGCAAGCGGCACAAAGACGAAGAGGAGTATATGGCAGCCGGCCATGCCCTACGCAAAAAGGTCCAGTTTGCCAAAGACGAGGATCTTCACGACATCTTAGACTACTGGAAGGGCGTCTCTGCCCAGCAAAAGTCCTGAGTCCTCACACAACCCGTGACTTAACACACTAACTGGACCAAAAGAAATCCGCAGCAGCTATTTTTATTCAGACTGTCTTTGAAACAAAATAAAATTAAAAAAAATATATAAAAAATAAAAGAGAGAACAAATTATGGAAATCTATAAATATTCTATATAATATATAAAGTGAGATATTGAAATGTCCTCACGTTGGTGAGACGTGCACCAAGTTTGAACACAAACTTTACAAAACAAACTCTTTCATTTTGATTTTTTAAAAAAAAAAAGAAAAAAAAAAGAAAAAATGGAATATAAAAAGCAAGTGAAAGAGCGGGCAGAGAGCTGAGGTCTAGCGTTCCCAGTATTGCATTGCATGAGTCCCTATTCCGTGATTTTGTGGATTCTTTGTGAACAGTTTGTGTTCTTTCTTCCTTCCGTTCCAAAATCAACAGCAACAAAAACAGCAACAACAACCAAAAAGAGACCAGAAAGAGATCTATCCTGTGGGCTGTTTTTGCAAACGGAGTCTTCCAGTTTAGACTTTTACCCGGTTGAAGGCCCGTTCACATTTTCACTCACTGAGAGGTTTTACCACACATTGCATTGTAAACCGAAGTCATTAATTGTACAGAGAAAATTTCTATATTTGCAATGTTTGCTGTATAATGAGAAAGAGAGAGGAGAAAAAAAAAGCTATACTACATCTACTAAAAAAATATATATATATCTATATTCACCTGTTTGTACCAGGTTTTAATCATGGATTTTAGAGAAAGAGATGGAGCTTGGTTTGAAGGACTGTTTTGTTGGTTGGTTGGTGGGTGGTTGGTTGACACAATATTTTTTGGAGGAGGGGGTGTGTTTGGGTTTTTAAGTGTTTGGTTTTGATTTCTCCCAACAATTGTCTGTGTCTAAGTTCTCATGGCTTCCGTGTTCATGGAGAAAAAAAAGGCACATACCCAGAAAAGCAGAATCCCTCACCTTGTTCCAGGTGGGAGCCCATCACCACCAAGAACAGGGAAGGGGACGAGAAGTAAAGGGCTCTTGGTTGAGCAGGTGCCACCAATCAAGGGTATTTCTCCTGCAAATTAAAAGGTATTTCATGTCCCACTAAACAGACATGTCTGGAGAGCAGTGACCCTTGGGGTCAGGGGTGGTTTATCCCCTTATCTTGCAAGATGAGGAGCCAGCGATGTTTTAGCGCAGAAGCCCTCTTGCAGCTCTCCAGGGAAGAACATCACTGAGAGACGACACTAAACATTTACAGCTTGACCATATTGAGGGCACGGGCTCTGGCCTGGGGATCCTGCCCCTCACTCCTGGGACTTCCACCACCCTACGTCCTGCGGTTTCTCTCCTCCTCAGATAACCCCAAATGAAGCTGCAGCCTCAGGCGCTGCCCACAGGCCAGTCCAGCTCCCCTTGGGGAGCCCCTGAGCACCCCTTGGGACAGCGCGTCTGGAAGGGAAGGAGGTGGGTTTGTGTCCATGGCTGGTGCCCACCCAAGCAGCCACATGCCCCTCAAACATTACTGGCCAATGCATGTCCAAGACTCAATAGCTTTTTGCTCCACCTCTAAAATACTCACAGATGATGCCCTGCTCATGGAGTGAGGAGGAGGAGGAGGGTGTGGATGCTGTGAAGGCAATCCCAGGCCATGCTGGTGGTCAAAGGACACAATTTTGCCCCAGTCAGCTCCAGCTGAGTCACAAGCCTCTGTGTCTCATTAGGGCCACAGTAGGGTTGGGGAGTGGTCTGCTCCCCCATGGGGTGTGTGGAAGCTCAGTGAGGCAGTGCAGTGTGGCAACGAGCTCCCCAAATGCAGCCCTTTGGGGTCCTGCTGCTTCCCTTGCATCCTGCTCACAAATCTCTTTGGATGGACATCCTTGGTCCTGACAGATGAGCACTAGGGCCCAGAAGCAAACCATATCCCATCCTGTTATTTCACTATTTCAAAGTGATTTGACAGGTATTCTTGCAAAAGGTTATGTTTGTTCAGAAAAGAGCCAAGCCAGGAAGACACGGAACAGGCTGGGAAGCGCACAAGTTCATTCCCCATGCTTATTTGTGTAGACAACAAACCATTAGCAGGGTTTCAAAATAAAAGGCAGGCAATTTCCCCAGGAATATATTCACTCTGCATGAGCAAAGACACATTTCTCCGCCTCCTCCTGGTGCCCCAGATCCTGCCCACAGCACAGCTTCCCAGGGCTGCATCCTCCAGTGAGCAGGACCTGGAAAGGGGAGCTGAGGAACACTCCACTCTTGTCCCATGACATGATGGTGGTTCCCTCCCCAAATTTCAGCTGTAGCACCTGGATCAAAGCAAACCCTTCAGCTGAACCCACCTTCTCTTGCAAACCCCAAGTGCCTCCTGGAGAAACAGGAGCTGGTCAGCGAGGATGGATGGGGGAAATGGTGGTGGGACCTCCCGGTGCTGTTTCATGGTCTCAGAGGGTTCCTCAGCAAGAGGCTGGGACGGTCAAAGGCAGTGGCAGCTCATGAGTTAATTTGGGCTCAGATGCACCATCGATGGCACTCACTGACAGACTTTCCTCAGTCACTCCCCCGCATTGACACCAGTTCCCACACCAGTTTGGAAATGACACCACGACCACCTCCGAGGCTGCAAGAGGGACGGCACAACCAGCAGAGCGGAACCCCTCGCTGGGGAGGCAGCAGCACTCAGCAGCACGTTCATCTCTTTACCTGGGGCAAGTCATTTTGCTCCTTTCTGCCTCTGTTTCCTCCTCTGCAAAATGCTTCCTTGTGGCACTGAGGGCATAGGCTGGTTGGGGAGGCTTAATTAATTAATTGCTTGTCTCTGAAGTCCGTTAAGCTCCTAGAATAAAAGCCACTACAGAAATGCAAAGTTGTTAGTGGCGCAAAACAGCAGGGGCAGATGAAATCAAAGCCTGGTTCTGTTTTCAGACCAGGATTTCACTGGTCATAAACCAACAGAGACTGACATGGGAAATGTGATATGGCAGCGCTGGCCTGTCCAAATTAAACACTTCCCAGATGCAAACTCTCTGCAACTGGAGAAAAGGAGGGTTAGAAAAGGTCTAGGCCCCTCCATCTCCAAGGCATCTCTCCAAGGGAGGTACCTGCACAGGCAGCATCCCATACCCCATAGTTGGTGGGACCTCACCATGGGTCTCAGAGACCTCCAGATGGCTCCTTGGGTGACAAAGTGATGGCCATGCTGCTGAGCACCTTGCAGCATCCTTGCCCTCCCTCCAAGATAGGGTGCAGCCATGGTCCACATCCTTTGGCATGAGATGCCACAAGATGAGCTGATGAAAAAGCCAGGCAAGGAAAGGCAAGAAGTCCCACTGTCCCCGAGAGCCACCGCCCCGTGCATGGACCTCCAGGGGTGCCTCTGCGCAGGGCCTGGGGAGCTCTGCCCACCGCATCCTCCATCCCCCCGAGGCAGCTGCTTTACAAACCCCTCCAAGGGTAGAAGTAGAATTCCACCACCTGTGACATGTTGGGTGCTCTTCATCTTTGTCTCCTGTTCAACCATCGAAGCTCTCAAGCTGCTTCTGCAAAGAGGAATGAATCCTTCTCCAGCCAGGCTGTTCCTATTGCCCCAAATCTACTGAAAGTAAGAGAGTTCCCCACCAAGCAGAAAGGAGGGGGCACAGGGAAGACGCATCTGAGTGAAGCAGAGAGGAGGCCAGGGGAAACGTTTCTCCTTCATTTTGTCCCAGCCTAAGGGGCAACGGGGACCAGTGGCCAGGAGCCAGCACAGAAAACCGCTGCCAGGGCTGAGAGCTGGAGGCTCCGGGATCCCACCTCCTACAGGAGCCTGGGCTCTGCCACTGGGGAGCATGAACAAAGGGAAGGGAAAATAAGAGAGGGAGAAAGATGAAAGGCAGGGAGAGGCGTGCGGCACAGAGGCAGGAGAAGGCAGAGGCGGTGGGAGCAGCTGTGCCCGGCACGGGACAGGCGGCAGCCCCTGGAGAGCCCAGTGAAGGCATCGAGCAAAGCTGCCCTGAGACAGAACTTCTTTTTTTTTAAGAGAGAGCAGTTGTTTCCCTGCGGCGATGAAACAGAGCAAAGGAGCAGAGACCTGTTGCTGTTTCTGCCACGCACGGCGCTGAGAAATGTTCTCGCTGGCTGAGGTCAGAGGGAGCCGTGGCTGCTCCTGGGAAATGCTCCTGGAGGGCTTTGAGGCAGCTGCCCACGGCCACACTGAGCTGCCCCGTCACCGGTGTCCCCTCTCCAGGACGCCCCGATGAGCCCCGAAGGAAGGAGCACCCCTGTACCACAGGGTCCCCAGGCTGCCTGCAGGCACAGGGGGGGTGACCTGCGCTGCTCGCTGGGCGGTGGGACTAAGGCTGCCAGTGCCCCTGGAGCCACCCCTCTTCCAGCCCTGCTGGTGCTCATGGGTCAGCCCACACATCCACGTGCCCAGGGCCACCGGAGAGCCGGGGGCAGAGCAGGGAGCTGGGCACAAGCTCCAGCAGCCAGGGCACCCACTGCCTGCACGCTTCCAGCAACCCCAGCTAATCCCCCCTCCAAATGCTCCCCGCTGTCCCGCCTCTAGATCACCCCTTCCTTTGGGTTTTGGCGAACTGAGATCCCCATTGCCCAAGACGGCCCAAACTCCTCACCATGGTGTTCGCAGCGCTGCAGAAACCAGGAGCTGCAACGTGAACCCCAGCAGTCACGCATTTTCTGCAGCCTGGCTGCCTGTCACGCTCCAGAGCAACAAATCACCTCGTTTGCAGGAGAGGGGAGTCAGCAGGGTGGGGGACAGTGGGGTGCAGGTGTCCCCCCCCCAAACCCTGTGGGTGAGGGGGGTCCGGGCAGACCACAGGCTGCGGAGGGGGGTGCTGCGGCGCTGCTGGCCCGGACCCGAAAGCAACGGATCGATGAGGGTGATGGAAACCAGCACACACTGCATTGGGCTATTTTTAGTGCAGCCGGCAGAGCAGGAGTTTGGGAGCCCAAGTCAGAATTTATTTCCATCTGTGAGTGCTCGTCAGGGGAAGATGGAGAACGCGCTGCCCAGGTGCAGCAGGTCCCTCCCAGCCTGTTTTGGGACCGGCCCACCTTGGCTGCGGCTCCTCTTCGGTGCGCCCCGTGTCCCTCTGCGCCGCAGCGCCCCGTGGGGACAGTGCCAGCACCCCCAGGCTCGGAGCTGTGAACAGGTGGATGCACATGGACACGGGACAGGGACAGAGCAGAGGGGATGGGCTGCATGGGGCGAAGGGGTTATTGGGAAAAACTGATCCTGCTTTAAATGCGCAGGGCGTGTGAAGAGCTCTGTGCCAGGCAGGTGTGGGCCTCAGTGTGCCCCAGCTTCCTCCAGTTCCTCCCTCCCCATTTACTCACCACAGGCTTTCCATCACGCAGCCCTAAGCTGGTTTTCCTGGGTGTCTGGAGATGAAATTGTTCTGTAGACAGAGACGTATAGCACATTTCTGTTCCTTCATCTCCAAACCGCTGCTGCCAGCCGATGCCCCGAGGCGCTGAAGCTGCTGGTGGGTGGTGCTGGAGAAACCAACCCAACAGCTGCTCCTTGGCTCATATCAGTGACTTTGGCTTCACTTGAATTTACTTACACCCTGCTTTTTCACACCTGCTTTGTGTCATACCCTTAGTTTTACCCCCAGAAGGGTGGTAGAGATTTTCCAAGTGCTTCAGAGTTTTGCTCATTCCCACCTTCCCCCCTCAGTATTTAATGAAGGGAAAACATCTGATCCAGAATGAAGCCAGTTTTCTGGACTCAATTTCTTCTCTGCGAGGGATGAGAAGACAGAGGAGCATCAGGGATGTAGATTTTCACCACATGGGGAATAGCCAAGCAGGATGCTACTTTTCACTCTAGTTTTGCTGCCCCATCTTTTGGTCCAAACTGGATGTGAATGTGCCCGTTTGCCTCCCTGCAGAGTAACCAACAGAGTCTGCCAAGCTCTGAGTTTGCCTGTGTGTGTCTTTAAATAATTCACCGGGAACATTAATGACACAGGGTGCACTGTTGTTCCTGAATGTGCCGACCGCTTCTCTCATCCCACCAACATCTGTTTTCTCAGGCTCAGCTCAGCTGTCTGGAAACAGCCATTTGCTGCTCACCTTTACTTGCCTCACCATTAAAGAGCTCATTAATGTTCTCCATCCTTGCTTTCTTCGGGACTAAGAGATTTCCATTTCTGTCTTTTGTCAGCTTTCTCATGTTTTATATCCTGTCCTCTCTCCACCGTGAAATGCCCCTTTCTAATGAGCTCTTCTCTCCTGGTCCGTTTTTTCCATTAAGCTACACAAGCGCTGACCCCCCCATTGTCTTGCTCATCTCCTGGGCTCTATTCTGGGTCTCTCATGTTCTTCAGTGTTTTCAGCTGTGAAAGGAAGCAATCAGCACCACATACAACATCCACACCTTCTTCCCACCCCACTCACCCTCCTTGCAGCTCCCCAGCCCTCCGGTCTGGCTCATCCAACCGCAGGGTCCAGCACTGACAGCCTCCCCATCCTTGCGCCAGCCAGCTTGCCCTGATCTGCAGGGCTGCGATGGGATGCTGCAAAGTTTGTGCGTGCTGCCTGCAGCTCGTCTCTGCTGGGGCCTTCTGAAATCTTTTCCTCGCTCTCAGCATCGCTTTTACATGGCAGAGCTCTCCTCGGGCACCTGCCCCGCAATCACGAGCTCCCCAGCCCATCTGAGCGCCAGGAGGCCTCTCTGGGTACCACGAAAGCTCGTCCGTGGTCTCCTAAGTAAACACTGGCACTCTTCATGCCATGCAGCTAAATTAATAAATCTAATTCCACCACATTTGTAGCCAAGACACTAAGGTTCCCATTCCCTGCTTGAAGCCTGTTTCTCCCAAATATTCCCCTGTGGGATTTGTGTTGCAGTCAGATGGAAGGAGCGGGAGCAGAGCTGCTGTTGGGACTTGCTCCAAGGGTCTGAGAGAGCCAGCAATGCCCTGGCCAAGTGGCCACGGAGCCCATGGGCACGAACCATCGGCCACTGTCCACCTGAAACATCCCTGACGTGCTCAGCTCAGCTCAGGCTGACAACTGCTTTGTGTGCACAAAAGCTCTTCTGTTTTGGGCTTTTTTCCCCCCCCCCAGCCATCTCAGGTGTTGCAATAAGAGATATTACCTCTCCATACAAACCTGATCTCGATTATATTCTTAGATCATTCTGGCTGTAACAACACTACCACCCACTACAGAGCTCACACACGTACGTCTCTGTCTGGGAAATCCCAGGCAGAAACGTGCATGAGAAATCCTTCAAGCGCTGAGAGCTGACAAGTGCCTGAGCTGCTCCACAGCCTCCTCCAGCCTTGCAGGGTGATCACGGCTCCTAAACGACAGTCAAATGCAGACACCGGGGTTTGGGGTAAGACGTGCACCAGGAGACTGGCAGCAGAGTCTGGGGAGAGCAGGATGAGCTGAGACGTGGGCTGGTTTCTGATCTCCCATCCTGGAGACCACAGGGTTGCCAGCACCAGCTGCTGGGCGAGTGGGGCAGCAGAGATGGAGGTGTTGGAGCAGAGCCGGAGCTGCCCCTCACCACTGAGATGGTCAAACCCTGTCTGATACAGTCAGGAGGGTCCTCTGGCTGAGGGGATGAAGTCCCTGCCAGGCTTTGGAGAACAGCACATGCAGAAGAGACTGTCCGAGGCTGTGGGGGACTCAGGCACCGATCACCGCTCTGCTGATCACCGCTCACAAACCCTCCTTTGGATAACTGGTCTTTCACCCTTTCCCAGAGAAGAAACCAAACCAGCACGAAGCATAGTAGGAAGATGCCAGTAAGGCGGAGGAGACAGCTTATCCAGGGAGCTAATTTAGCTGGAAGGAACAGGGAAGGTTGCAAGATGTTCCCCTATTAAGAAAGAAAAATAAATATGCAAGAGCAAGAAGGCAGAGGTTGAAGTGCCTGTGGGGAAGTGATGCAGATGCATTTGATTTTAAGAAGCCAAAGCAGAGATGGGGCAGATGCTGGACCCAGAACAAAGAACATTTCATCCCAGCACTGAGAGGCAATGGTTAGGATGAGTCTTGCAGAGACCTGGAAACCACAGAGGTGAGTGAATTGTAAGCAGTACCGCATTTAAACTGAGCAGAATGCACGAAACCAGATAATGTAATTGGAAGGGTTATTCAAACTGAATATTCAAAGGGAAAAATAAAACATTGCAGGGAAAATAATAATACTTAGCACTTGTTATATGCTTAGCATCTTCAAAAGCTGGTCAGCCGTTAACTGATTGCTCCTCTGCTAAGTCCAAAGGCCAATAAAAAGGGATGGTTCATTTAGTTATTTCACAGCTGAGCTTCTCAATAAGGCATGAAGAAGAGATTGCTACTCTCCAACATGCTGGTAAATAAACAGTTGGAAGTAGGAAAATACAACATCATCTCAGCACTCGGTCACAGCTTCTTGCTCAGCTCCCTGCTTCTTCACCTCCAGCTTGTCCAGACCAGACCCAGCTGGAGCTCGGCTGGGGAGCCTCCCATGCACGAGGCCAGGTCTCCAACAGTTCCAAAACTTGGTGTCTCCAAAGCGGGAACTGCCCCGTGGCAGTGTCTGCACGAGCCTGGATGGGGCATCCATAGGGCAGGAGTGTGGCCATTTGCCCGTGGGTGGATGGGGTGGGTGACGTGCGCTCAGAGCCCCCAACCGCGCAGCCCTGCTGCTTTGGCAAGCGCGGAGGCTGGAGGAACAAACAGCCTTTTGAACAGCAATAAAGATGGAGGTATCCCGTGTTTGTTTTGCTTAAAAAGTGAAGGGTTCCTTTTGTGTTGGATGAGCAAGCGATTTGGTAAACGCTGCAGAGCAAACATGACCCAGTTGCACCTCGGTGATTTCCAGCCTGTTTTCTCGGCAGCGGCAGGAGGGGCTGGCAAGCACCCGAGCGGCTGCCCCCTGCACCCCCGCACTGTCCGGGAGACACCAAGGGGCTGGGGCTGCTCCTGCGCAGACCAAAGGAAAACAGCTGGGAAGAGGAAACTCTCACTAGGATGGAGCCATTCAGCCCGACCCATCTCCAGCCCCAACATGGGTGAACAATGAACCCAGGGAACACCAAGTGCTACCAGAGGCTTCGCTTTGTGCCCTAGGTGCCGGGTCCCTCACTCTACACCAGCAGCTGCTGTGGCTGGTGTGTGCTGCCCAAATCAGCCGGACCTGCCGGCACTGCCTGTCACAGCCCCGGGGCTGACAACCCTTCTTTCTTATTGCCAGCCCCAGCAAGGTCTCCAGCTCACCCCTGAGCTACCGGGGCAGCTCACAGGAGAGGACAACGGTTCACCCACGACCTGCCCAACCCTGGCAGCACAGAAGAGCTCCTAGAAGATGCCAGGGAGCTATTTCCCCATCTCACAGTTGGGTGATCCAAGAGGGATCCTGCAGCTTTATAGATGTACAAGTTTTCATCTCTGAAAGCATTTGCTGGGCTAAAATACATCTTCCCCCAGAGCAGACCGGAGTCCAGGGCTTGAGCTCAGCTTTGCTGGGACACATCCAGCAGCAGCAGTGCCACCATCAAAAGCCTTTGGTGGAGATGGGTTGAGGGATGTCATGTTCCTCTGGCTTTTTGCCCCAGGCGCTGCCTCCTGCTCTCTCAGCCGTGCTCATGGGCTTTGTGTTTTCTTTCTTCAGGTTTTCTTCTGAAGTGAAACGCTCCCCATGTCCAACGCTAGCACAGCCCTGCGGACCCTGTGCTGGGAGGATGAGTCGGGTGAGAGCAGGAGGAGGTGAGCAGGGACTCCTCAAACCAGTGTTACCACTAAGCGCCTCTCCCCTGAGGCGGATTTTGCCTGAGCGAGACGTATGGGTCAGGACCTTGATGATTTACAGTGCGCTCAGCATCCTCCTCCTCGTCTGCGGGACCTGGGGAAGACGCTGAGCGCAGAGAGAGCAGCAACCTTGTCAGGTCGCTAACACGTGTTTCTGACCGGAGGAAATTCGGGATGCGTGCTAAGGATGCCATGTGAACTTCTGCTAAACGCTCACGTACAGCTGGGTAGCAGATCTATGGACTGTGCAAGATACTGATGATTTTCCTCTGCCTGTTTTTGGCATAACGAAGCCCAATGGGTGTGTATAAACAAAGCCAGCATCTCTCTCGCTGGACCTCATGCATCATTTATAGCCAGCTTTTCCATGGCACAAGAAACATTTACATATGCCAGCATTAATTCTGAACGCCACTTCAAAGCTATCTCTGTCTAATGAACCCCATGCGCTATGCACAGCAAATTCCACCCGAAAAATAATTAGCAACACACGCCACCAAAGCATTACGAGGGGCGCGCTGCACGCCACCTGCTGAAGCAAAATGAATGCCTGATTTATTTATTTTTTCCCACTTTTTTAGCAACATTCAGGTGCTGACTCAAAGCTGTGCTCTGTTCCCGGCTTTGTAGGGCCCTGGGAAGTGTCATGTTCCTGCTCTGCTTTCCAGGCTGGGGTACGATTGATTTGGGGGGTTTATATGTTTTTCTTAGATCACGACTGGACAGAACTGTGCTGATTTATCCGTGCCGGGGTGCTGGCTGGGATTTGGGGTGCAGGCAGCTCTATGTCCCTTCCCCTGAAGCTGCACGTCCCTAGGCTTTTGGGATGCTGCCACCTCCTCAGCAGAGCCTCAGACTGATGGCCGGGAGCAGGACCGGCCACACCGAGTCCCAGCCTGGTCTGCAGAGCTTTAACCCCTGACTCGCAGCAGCCTCACTGAGAAAATAAAGAGAAATCGGAGAAGAGATCAAGAGGTTATGGTGTCCCTACCAGCCATGGGCGCTCCCAGCCCGTGAACAGCTGAGGGATCTGAGCTGGCTTTAACCAAGTTATTTGTATTAGCGCTGCACATGGCGGGAGGAGCAGCATGTTTTGCCCAAGGCCTGACATGGTGGCATCACCGTTCGAGACTCAGGTCACAAACCAGCGCGGGAGAGGGACAGCGGCCAAACCTGGGAGGTGACCGCGGGCACGGGGTGATTCTGGGATCCCCAGTTTCCCAGGTCCCGTCCTCCTCGAGCAGGAAGATGCTCCGCGGGGCGCTCAGCCCTGTGCTGCGTTGCCCGTGTTTCTCTCCTGTACCAAACCACGGCAATTCAAACTGTCAGTCTCTGCTTGCCAGGATGCAAGGGGTTAAACTGTTCTTCCTATGCAAATTAGGCTTAATTAATCCTTTTCATCAGTTGCAAATATACCTTCTGAACCCTATTAAAAACATGAATATGCAAATTCAGACCTTTTTTAATACTCATTTTCAAGGACTTGGAGTCAGGCTTGATTATTCGATTCCCGTTAACAGCCTGTAAAACCTGGTGCAAAATTTAATTTCCATTTTAAGTTACCAAAAAAAACTATGAATCTGTTGGTAATTAAGCTAATTACAGTGTTACACTAAAGAGGAGACAAACAAGGAGGACAAGATCATTCATTACATTTAACACCGGTAACAGGACCTGGGGACTGTGTAAGGCCAGAGTGAACACTGAAGCCAGGATACAGCAGTGATGGAAATGGGGTGTGTGGGGGCAGGCTGTGGTTTTTGGGTGGCCTGGTGCCTTCCTCACCTTGGGAACCTCTCTACATCAGCCCCATGAGCCATCCTCCTCCTCCTCAGGAGAGAAGCGAGGAAGAGGAGGTACAGCCCGGCTGGATGGGTGCTGTAGGTGTTGTGGGGTCCCTGCACAGAGCCAGAACGCGTTTGGGGTTTCAAAGCAGCCTGTAGAACCAACCTACCTACCAGTGCAACCCATGCAGGTGGGATTTCCATCCTCCCTGAGCACTATCTGTATATTTAAACCATCCGTGCGGGGTGCAGAGGGGCCACCAGCTGAACTGGCAGCACAGGGGAGGAGACGGGTCCCGCAGACGTGGGCTGCACGTCCTGCTCCCCCCGAGCAGCTGCGATCCTGCCCTCGCCAGCAAAGAGCAGTGACCTCCCAAAAGCCGACAGCTCCCTTTGCACAAGCGAAGAACTGCACGTGATCCCCTGTAGCTCATGAGCTCCCAGCATACGGTGGGAGGTATCAACCAAACCAACCCACCCTACACCACTCAAACCTCCCTTGGGGCCACCACTGGGCTGGGCAGTCAGTGCTGGTGGCTCCCGACTTGCCCATCAACCTTCTCGTGCCTCCCAGTTCTGCCTGCATGTAATTAAATAAAAAGTGCCGCCGTAGACTGTTAATTATGGTTTACCACCACAGCGATCCCGTAAAGTCAGTCATTAGCATGGCTAGGGTCTATTCTGCATTGGTGTTTCCTAATGAGTTAGCAAAGTTAACGAGCGATTTGTCAGAGCTCTAATCCTCACCTCGGGGCTGGCAGCTCCGAACGGCAGCGATGCCACGGTGGGCTCAGTCCCACGGCCCGGGTGGAAGCACCCAGGTGATGCTCTGCCCACGAGGCCAGGGCTGGCTGTCCGGGATACTGGTGCACCGGGCAGGAGACTCCAGCATTGGCATGAAGTGTCACCTCCACGCTGGCGTTACCTACAGACTTACCCAAAGACATCTGTCATCGGCAGGATGGATCCACCCAAGAGAATGGTGCTTTCTGGGGAGGCTTTTCTTGCTCCTCTCCAGGGTTGCTGTTTCCCCTCCCAGCAGTCACAGCAAGAGGAGCTGTCACTTCACAACATGCCACTGATGGGCGGCATCGGAGCGGGAGCTGATCATGCACATCTCCAAGGGCGGGAGCGTGACCCCCGAAACAAGCTGTGGAAAGACTCGTGCACGTGGAGGAGCCGGGAGAACTGGCACAAGAAGCGGTGAGAGGGACAGTGAGATCTGCTGTCACCCCGTTACATGTAAGGCTGGTCTCCCTCATGCACTCCGCAGTCAGTGGGGAGTGGGAGGCACCTCCAAACAGAAGGACCTAAGTGAGGTTCATGCTCCTAATTTCTCCTTAGGAAATGACTTAGGAAATGCTTCACCAGCAAAGCGACGTGCCTGCAGCCGTACGGCACAAACGTTACCCAGGAGATGCTCATGGAGAGAGGAAAGGTTCATCTGCCAAACTTAGAGCTGTTCACCT
This sequence comes from Streptopelia decaocto, assembly GCF_964273445.1. Lineage (NCBI taxonomy): Eukaryota > Metazoa > Chordata > Aves > Columbiformes > Columbidae > Streptopelia > Streptopelia decaocto. The sequence goes on from NC_138668.1 coordinate 2,190,006, forward strand.
GCCTGGAGAACGTTTTTCAACACATCATTGATACAGGCAGTTTCCGATCAGCAGATAAAAGGACTGTGAGGACAAGGGGAACGCTTTTGCCCTCTGGCCAAGCCCTGTGCCTCCCACGTCCCCCTGCATGGGCATCCTCGTGCCCTTCAAGCTGTCTGGTGCCTCTTGTCAACCGTATCATGTTTTGTGGGGGAGTCAGCGATGCAGAATTACCTTCTCAGTCCCTACAGGCAATCAACTTGCTACCCGAACCATGAGATATGATTGCCCTTATTATTTTAGCTTGCATAGCAGCGAGTCTTGTTAATAGTCATAAAATTATCTAGTCCTTGTTTAAATCCAACAACCGTCTGTGTTTCAATGACCTCCTGATGGTCTCTGGCTTTGTTCCAGGTTGAAGAGGCATCAGAGGGACCAGGGAGGAAAAAGAGGCAGTGGGAGGATTAAAGAAAAACAACCAAAACCACAACGAGCAGCAGCCAACAAAGAGAATTCAAAGTGGAACGGGGAATATTAACGAGAGCTCAATCAGTCAGCTGGAGAGTTCAAAACAACGCAACCTGTCATGAAGAGAAGGAAGCAGCATCAGGTAAAATTAGCAACACTAATAAACTCATCAGCACTGGAGCAAGGACCAGGAAACTGCACAGGGAGACGAAGGGGCTGAGAGATGCTCGATCCCATGGGAGAACTGACACAACCTGGAGGAACCTGCTTTGGTCTGGGTGGACACCAAAGACATGGGCTGCCCCTGAGTGCTCCAGCATCAAGCAGCTGCCTTTGTCCTCCCCAACTGACACTGCAGTGCTTTCTTTATAGTGTATTTTCCTTCCGGTTTGCCCCTTGTATTTTCTTTGAGGGAAAACACGCACATAAAGAAGGTTGGAGACCCAGCTACTGTGGGTGGAAGGAGCAGGAGCAGCCACGGGGACAGCAGTGAAGGCTTTGGCCAGTGATTGCTACGTAGAACGTGTCTGAAGCAAAAATCTCCTATTTCCTTTGGATGCCAGACTGCTCCCCTGTCCTTTCAAATATCATCTGTGAGCCCCCAGAGTACCAACAAATTTTACAATAATAATCCCACCAAAGAGAAACAACAAACAGAAAAACCCCAAGCAGCAGAGAACTGTTCTAATGTAACCAAGCTCCAGCACAGATACCCATCAATATTGCAGCAAACCTGAGTCATGAAATTAAAAGTAGCATCAGCATATTTCCTATTAGCTAGGGTTCCTTTTTCAGAACAGATCACACATTCCTACCCTATTTTTCTAGACACTTGTGTCAATGCGATATCATCAGATGCCGTTCAGTCGCTCCTCTCAGCCTGAAAAAAGCTTTCCTGTTGGGAAGGATGGGATTTTAATATTTAAAAAAGACTCCGCGAAAAAGCTTCGCTGATTATTTATTTATTTATTTATTTAATATCCCTCCCCTGATCAGAGTGGGCGCGTTTTGTAGCTTTTAAATATCATGCAACTTTTAGCATCGCCGCTATTCAATCCGACTCTCGCTGTCACGGCAGGCAGCGCCAATGTGGTTTACACCAGCGCGGAGAGCCTGCTCTGTCCTCCCAGTTACTACACTTGCCTCGTCAAGAACGCTGCGTCGTTCGCTACGGTCACCCGGCATCTGACACCGTCAATGTTTTCCCAATGTCTTTGAACAGCTAAAAGCTGTGACAGAACCTGCCCTGGCTGCGTCACCTCCCACAGCGAGCAGCGGTGGCATTACCCTGGTGATGTCCTGGGAAGGCTTTTGCCTCTCTCCCCCAGGGTTTACTGCGACACGTCTGCCCGTCCGCCCGGCTCACACCATTCCCCGCTGTCTCTCAGCGCTGCTGGGGCTGGGAGATGGAAAGGGTGCTGCTCCGGGTTCCTTTGGTGCGTTGGAGTGAGCGGAGGGCGGCGATGGGGAACCCGCAGCGCGGGATGTTGTGTCCGACCCCAGCGCTCCTGGGATGCTGCCACCCACCTGGGCTCCCCGTGGGGCTGCATTTGGGGTCAAACAACCCCCACTGTGGGCACGGGTGTGAGGGAAAAGCAGCGACTTCCCAGCCCCTGAGGTGGGCAGAACCTCTGGGAATGGCATCAGTCAGCACGGGAGAAGATGGGTTTTCTTTCTTTAATTTAGAAACTGCGGCTTCCCTTTCTATCCAGCACCCTGTTCCTTCCTCTCCATCCGTCCTCAGCTCCGCTCCCGCCCTTCACTCCCTACGTACCCACCTCCATTAGAGCTTCATGCCCTTCCCTTCTCCTTCCCTTCCTCCTGTATCGTTACATGGAGAAGATCTATAACTAATGTCTACAGACCACAAACTTCTCATGGCTCATCTCAAAAGGGTTTCCTTAGTTCCTTTTCTGGCATCACACACTTCCAGGACAACGCTGAGGCTCACGAAAACAACACACAACGATGCCAAGAGCCAGGAGACACGGAGCAGGAGCAAAAGGCTCCAGGTTCAGAGATGCGACCTTAGGAGAGGCATGAGCTTTGCAATACCTGCCTTAGCGAAGAGCTCTGCTCCTGCCAAGGATCGTACGGCAGCGCTTGACAGCTCTTTGCCCCTGTTTGGTATTTATATATATGCATGCAGATGAAAAGGGTTGATCAGCAGCGGAGCGGGGGTTTGTGAGCGGTTTGAGTGAAGGGAAGCTCCAGGCAACACTGCAAACAAGACAGTGCTCCGACACGCACAGTCCCCCAGCCGTGCTTTAATAAATCATATTTTACAGCTTATAGCACATAAACCCAGCGAGCATACGCACACTTGTTAACACTCTCGCCTCTCCCCTCCAACCAACTGCAAATTTATTACCAATTTCCCAAGGTTTTCTAAAAGGATTTTTCACAAAATGGATCGGAGCTTTGCAAATGATGAGCCAAAAGCAGATGGGACTTGTGCCCTCACCACCTGGGGGGTTGAAACCTGCTGTACAATCAGGGTGTCTGCACTGCCCCGCGGCTGCACCCGCGGAGGGGGGGTCCTAGGGGGGTGAACACAGTAGCAGGGCCCTGTGATCAATGGGCTGCTGAGTCCCACGTAGCTCGGCAAGGAAGGAGCAATCAGTGTGAAATTCGGCATCGCAGTTACTCCTCGCAGCTCTGTCGCAGCTGAGACAAGCGCTATAATGACAGCGGCAGAGACGGGAGCTGCCAGGGCATAGCCATGAATCCAGAGTTGGAGCTACAAACTGGGGAGTCTCAGCTCCTCTCCCCCATGCCCAACCACAAGCCTGTGTCCCACAGGTGGCTCAGGTGGCTCTGCAGTGCTCACACTTCCACACGAATGTCCCCAGCGAGCCTCAGAGCAGCCAAGCTTCCCAAAGCCCTGGTTCCAGGTAGAGCCCCAGTCTCCTGGCTGTGCCGCAGCGCTGCGAGCAGGGCAGGGCTCCTGCTGGCCAAAGCAGCGTCACCCAGCAGCTTCCCCAGCCGCCAGCAGGACCAGGCGCTGCACCGCGGCACACCTGCCCACGCACCCGTCCCACCACACACCGCTCCCAGCCGGGCTGCCGGATTGAACTTAGTTGAGCAAATCAGCCTTGCCGGGAGAACGGGGTGCAGAGCGGTAATTTACCTGTCTCTCCTCCCCACCGAAGGCATCTCAGCAGGCTGCTGTGTTTTCTACCCCAACTTATTATCCTCTCAGTCTCGGGAGGCAACTTTCCAACAGGCTGAACGTGTTTTCCCTTGTCACTCTCCAGCATCGCTTCTCGCCTCACCCGTGTTTTGCTAAGATAGAGGGTTTATTGTAAAGTTATTAATTACTTCATTTCTCCTGCGAGGAGCCAGGAGAAAAATTTTCAGAGGCAGCCAGGTTCCGCTATTGTGTTGGCAGAGGAGCCGAACGCGGCTGACGTCATGATTCATTTTCCCCATGACTGAGGAAGGCGACTCTCGGTGCCACGTCGCGCATATGAATCAGGCAGCGTTCCCCTGGCACAGCACGCCAGGCAATTCATCTTCCACCAGGGCTTCATCGAGCAGAAGAGAAAACGCCAAACTTTTGCTATTGCACTTGCCTGCAAACCCTATGGAGAGGAGGGCTGGGGAGACGGGGGCTGCAGCCTCCTCTGAGCACACGCTTGTGCCTCCACCTCTGACCCGCTGGGTCCACAGAAGCTGTTTTCCATGCCTGCAGATGCGCTGACAGGTCCCGGAGTGACTCCAGCACGCACAGCCAACCCTGCAGCCACCGTGAACATCTAAGCCAGCTTTCTAGCCTGCTCACCGCTACCTTCTCTCCAAGCTTAGGAAGTATGTTCCTGCTGATATCAAGAGGAAATCAGTGTACACGCAAGTTCATAGCAAACTAATCTGGTTTACAGCATGAATGAGACTTGCCTGGAAACACCGAGATAATTATGTCCTCCCTTCTCAAAGCAGTACCAGCATCAGACCGTTGATGGACGATGCATTATCACGCTTTACATGGGGGAGAGCAACAAGGGGAGCACAGGGTGTATCCCAAATAAAGGAGTCATACATCCAGTGTGGGAAACGACGCTTTATTCTTACAATAAAAGAGTTATAATCCATTGTAACACAAAATGTCAGGCTTCAGGGGGTGCTCCATCCTCCACGGAGGAGAGAAGGAGGGAGAGCCCCAGCAAGGTGAGCAGGTACCCACAGCCTGGGGACAGGCGGCAGGTGGAGCCAGCAGCAGCGCGCGCATCCCAAATTGCTCCCTCCCTCCATCCTTCCACACTCCTGAGATAACCAAGAGCCCAGGAGTTAAGAGATAAAAAGCATGGCAGTGACATCTGAGTGTGCCACACAACGCAGAGGTGTCAACACAGGTATAGGGTCTTCAAACGGTCATTTATGCTTCTGCTTGTCTGCTGAGTGATGGCAGACTCACGTAACTGGATATCTTGAAAAGAATTTCAAACCTGCTGAGTGATGAGCTGTTTGCAAGAGCAGGAGGTATCTACAAAGAACCTGCTACTCAGAACCGATCCTTCCCTTGGTCCTCAGGGACCAAGCCCTTGGCTCCTATGAGGAGATGACACCCACGGGGGTGGGAAGCACCAGCCTCATGGCCCAGATTTGGGGACCCTTTTTGGAAAAGCTGTGAATGGTGATACTGTGGCATCTCAAACCAGCAGTTCCCACCATCTTCCCAGAGAGATGCTGAGACAGTCTGGGGAGTGACGGACACATTCCCCAGTTCAAGGGTGGAGCTTGGGGCTTGGCACAGGACAGCGCTGGGATGGAGCCAGACTGGCCCTCCCACAGGAGGGAAATGATGCTTTTCAGGGGAATTGATGCAGTTTGGGAATCAGCACGGAAGAAGGGGGAATAAAGAGTTCCCTGCACAACAGAAGTAACCCAATGTCACACATTAAGGGTGGGAGAGGAGAATTTCTCCTCACTACCTCAAGTGTCCTGCCCAGCAGCGCTCCAAACCTGGCTGGTGGGGGGACGTCAAGCGATGGTCTGGCGGCTGAAGAGGTCGAGCGTGAGGGCGCTGAGGAAGGCCGGGATGCTGTCCTGGCGAAGCAGGTGGAGTTCGATGAGCTCTCGGATGGTTCGTGAGAATTCGGTTTCCAGTAGCTGCATTTTTCCACCAGAGCTGGAGGCCTGAGGGAAAAGAAGAACAAGTGCATTAATACAGTGGGGTTTTAATTCACCTCCCATGATGCAGGGGGAGAGCTGGTGTCATCACCCTGAAGCTTCCTTCAGCGTGGACCCGCCTGTAATCAAGAACGTGTTATCTGTGGTTTGGCACGCAGCGTAATCCGCATGTTGTTGAGTTGTGCATTTCCAATGTCCCCGTGCAGGACCCCTGGTTGAACCCTCCCCGGTGACAAATACGGCGGTGGGGACATGAGCGGCTCAACCATCCTGGAAAGAGGCTGTGCTGGGACCAGGCTGTGCCGCTGGTGCAGAACCGGGGTGTCCCCATCGGGGTCACCGTCACCATCACCACCCAGGTCTCGGGAGCTACACGCAAAGGACCTTCTCTCCATGGAAACACTCGTTCCTGAAGCCATTCTGCTTCTGCAGAGGGAAGCAGACCTGTTCCTAATTAACACGGCTCCTTCCCAACGAGCTGCTGATCCACCCTGCGTCCCTCAAGTGATTCTGGATGTTTAAATGAGCCCGGCAGCACAGAGCTGAGAGCTCTAGAGGAATTAGTCCAGAGATGCTCTCATGAAAATAAGGAAACTCAACATGTGGGAAGACATTACAAATCTCCTGTAACATATAAAACAAGCAAAAAAAAGCTAAATGCAAGAGAAATAAGGAACGCTTGCCCCCAGAGGCACAAAAGCAGCTTGTTTATTAATAAACAGGAAAAACATCACAGCGCAAATGCTAATGCTTTTCCCCTGCCGTTTTCCTCTTCAAAATCCTCCCATTCCTAATTGCTCCGCAGCTCCGCGTCCCCCCGGAGCCCAGGCGGCGCAGTGTGGGCGAAGCCGCATCCTGGGGGGCAGGACCCCATCCCACCGCGGATGCCGGAGCCGGAGCAGAGGATCGCCAGGTGAAGGGAAAACGTGGCTTTACCTGCTGGCAGAGAAGGGAAGCGAGAGCTGCCGAGAGCCCCAGGGAACCTGCTTGTTTCTGATTTCATGTTCTCAGGAGCCCGGACACATTTGATGATGAACTTTTCATGTATGTGTCACTTTGGATTGCGAAAAGCACAAGGTACCGAAGATGCCCCCGTCACCCCCGAGCCAGGCAGGGAATCTAAACAAGGTTTCTGAGTGGAAAAGTAAATTAGCTTTTGTTTAAATCTCCTCCACTTCAGCTGGGTTGTTTTTCAGCCACTCCAAAGGATGTTCAGCGCTTTAATCTGCTGCTCACTGGAGGTACCCGCCGTGTTTTCTGCGCATCCCATGTACCACTGGGTCAGATTAAAGAGGCTGAGGAGGAGGAGAGCGGCGATGGCAGATGAAGGAGCCGGCTGGAAGCACAGGGAGGGATGTAAACCCCAATCCATGAACATCCAGAGGCTGCAGCAGGGCCGGGAGCTGGCACAGGGGCTGTGGGAGCAGCACAGGTTTTGTTTTGCAAATCCCACCACCCCCCTGATGGGAAACGCTGGTTTGGGAGGAAAGTCCGAGTATTGCGAATGCAACGCTTGTGTCTCCAAAGTCAGCGCTGAATGGATTCCTCTAAATGGGAATTCAAGCTCTGTGTGAAACACACGCTGCCTCCTTCGCAGATTTAAAACACTCTTTGGGCACAGAATTAATTTTCTAAGAATTTACAAGTAAATCCATTAATTGGTTTGCTAGTTTAATTAATTAAAGTGAGTTCCTTAGGAAATTTAGCATCCAGTGCCAGACTTCTTGCTTGTGTTTTATGGCCTCGGAAACAAAGTAACATAAATATTTTAGATTTCTCCTCTACTTTGAGCTCACTGGAGTTGAGGGTGAAGGATACATTGGGATAATTTCTTTAAAAAATGAGATTAATGGTAAATTCGTTCTACTATTCTTCACAACTGAAGTTTCCTCCTTCAGCAGAGGCACAAGAATATTGTTCAGAGAAAGTTACGTGAACAAACAGATGCTTCTGAGGAGACTGCTATCGCCCCTTGAGTTCCACGGGACTGGTTTCTCTCACTTGTGGGATGGTTGAGGGAGGCACCGTCCTCCCCTCCATGGTCTCTCCCCAGGGAATTCCCAAAAAAACCCCAAATCAAAGAGCTCCCAAAAGCCAGACATCTCACCCGGGTTTCTTACCACCTCTTCTGCAAGAGGTACAAGGCAGCCACTTGGAAAACAGACAATTCTTCCTGTGCCGGGAGATGTCTACATGCTGACATTGGGGATGGATGCAGTTCGGTTCATTCCAGCTCACACAGCTTTTAAAAAACATTAGAAGCTTCTTTTTTTTTTTTTTCTGGGAGTGTTTTAAAATTGCTGCCATAGTTACTTTTCTTATTATTTGTTTTTATTGCTTTTTGTTTTCTTCACCCATCTGTTCATAAAGAAGTACAGACTGGGATATCTATCTGGATTTGCGGCTCTGGGTTCAACAGCAGGAGCACCTCTGCAGCCTGCGCTTTACAAATACAGTGATTATACGAAATAATGGCAATATGTTCCCATTAATTCCCAGGGTTTCTTTCCAAACCGCAGCCCGCACCCTGCCTGGTGCGCTCGGTGAGCAGAGAGGGGGCAGTGAGGAGGGTGAGGATGCGGGGGGGATGCTCAGCTGAGCGGACGCGGCAGGGTCCGGTTCTTCACGCCGTCTCGGTTCGACGCAGAGCGAACCTGCGGCTCCAGCTCTAAAAACCGGATTTATGAGAAATATAAACCTGAAACTTCCAGCTGTTCAAAGCTGGAAGGGAGCTCGAGGCCTCCTCTTCACGGTTCAGAGCTACGAGTCCCTCCGCTTATTTTTAATCTATTTTTTAAATTAAAAAAAAAAAGTCTCGGCTCTCAAAGAAAAACTCCTGGACACGACCCCTGCTAGCAAGAGCTACAGGTGACAGCACACGCCAGCTATTCGCATGACACACTCCATATAATGCAATCACCATTCACTCCGGTGATGCACCCCTGGGAATTCTAAGCTTAGATGAAGCCAAAAGCCACCCAAGCCCATCTAGAAGGAAAATGTGAAGCTGAGGAACCTGAACAAGTGTCACTGACCCATGGGGACAGTCCCTGAGTGGGAATGGGGCAACAGAGACCCAAGCATATTCAAACCCAGCCCCAACTGCTCTGTGCCCCATACTAATGATGTGTCTTAGAGCTGTATCACTATGGTGTGTTGTTGCTTTTAAAGAGAAAGATGAAAGGAAAAGCACCAAGATTAAGAGTCAAACCAAATATATGGGATCCAAGGAAAAGCTTCCCCTTTCCCCACTGCAACACTTCACTGGAGACGCAAACTGTGCCCCCAGTTCCCGCGAGCACAAAGCAGCCCAGGATGCTGGAGCTCAGCACTATGAGAAAACAACAGGCACTCTTTACATAAACCTATATTGGTTTCTTCTAATTCATGGAAAAAAATCTGCCTGGCTCACTAAACTACCAATATTCAGGTCTATGTTATGTTTTATTCAGATCTCAAATACTTGCAAAAGGAAAGACTCCAGCCTTTGCTAAGCTTCATTGCCAGTTCAGCCTGATTTAAGGCCTATCGGGACCTTTTCTAGGAAAGCAATGGGAATCAATCTCTGCCCCGTGTTACCGCACGCTCGCTTCTGCTGGGGGGGATGCGTCTCCTGTCAGAGATTTGAAGATGACACCCCATTTTTCTCCTCGCGGGCTGTGCTGCCCCATAGCGCAATCAGATCAGCGGGCAGATTGCACCGGGTTGTAAACCACAAGACGACAGGTCTATTTTCCACATGGCAACATAAACTTGCAGTAGCTGCTCCTGGATCCGCTTGCAGAAAGGAGCCGTTAGTACAAATGTTTTTCCACAAGAGTCAAGATCAGCTGCCGCCTGCCAGAAGGAAACATCATAAATCTTCCGCTTAACCCTGGAAATTGGTAAATTATTCAATGTATTATAGTTTAGATATACATATAAAAGTCTCTGAAATAACCAACAGCACGGTACAAAAATGAGTTCTTCTCTGGAATAAGACAGAAAAGAGGGTGGTTGCGTGTCCCAAGGAGAAGGCTGACGTGGGGACGTGGTATCATGAGAAAACATGCGGTAGAACTGCAGAAGCAGGGAGAAGAGGGTTTCAGCATTCAGTACAACCTGATAATCTCATCTAGACCCCCTTTCCAATGAAAGGTTAGACCAGATGATCTTTCAACATCCCTTCCAGCCTAGGCTGTTCTAGGATTCTATGATTTCGGCTTGAAGTTGCGATATTCTGCCTCTGATTTCCACACCCAGAAAGCACAACTGCCTTCAGGGGTGCAATCCATGTGCTCCTTCACCTTCAAACACACACCCCCAAGTGATGGTGGTGGAGTTTCCAAACGGTTTTGGCGAGCTGACGCAGTGACGGTGGAGCTTTGTGCCAGGTGCAGCAAGCAAAGGAGTTGTGGCTCAGCTTGGGAACCCCAATTCCAACATCTCGTCAGGAGGAAGGGCGAAACCCAGGACTTGGGCAGGGATGCCAGAGCGGCTTTCCACCTGTCGGCACAGCCACAAGCCTTTGCTTTGCAGATGCTGTTCAGCTATGCTCTAGAGTACATGGTGCTTTTCAAGGCTAAGATGTATTAGGGGTCAAAACGAGCAAGTGAATCACTGCCTGGTGACATTTACCCAGCGAAATGTATCGTGGAGGCTCCATCTCATCTGCCATGCTCCTTCCATAAATCACTGTCCGGGCTGCATCCCTACGCACAGCTGCTCTGAATACACACGGCAAACAGCCCTGGGTGTGCTGAGGGAAGGGGCAACTCGGCTTCACATCTGAGACTCCACGCAGGGCTTGTCCCTGCCCCAGCCGGGTCCACTGGCCTCTGGTGTTACGGACCATGCTGTGGCCATGCTCTCCTCTCCCCGCCCCAGTTCTTACTGCCACTTCCCTTGTCCTTGTGCTGTTCCCCACCCCACCTTGAAGCTTACTCTGAGGTGGGTTATGTACATCTCCCCCCAACATGGATCCCTTTGGCCATTTGCTTTCATCATTCGAATCCCTCAGACCTCCTCTTCTTTGCGTGGGACAGTCGCCCCCTCTTCCCCAACACCTTCATCCATCAGCAGAAGCCCTCAGAGCGGGCTGCGCTGTCCGACCGCCCCCCGAACCCTCCGCAGTGCTCTCACCGAGTCCACCACAGACCCGCTGCCGCCCAGCGCCTCGGGCACGCTCGTGGTCCTGATGGTCCCCGCGGCCCCCACCGCCTACCAGCACCCATTAACACACACAAACCCTGTCACAGCCCGACAAACCTATTTGAAAACGCCTTTTAAGAAGCTGCCTGCGCTGACCTTTAAACGAGAAAATCCTTTTGTTTCTGCCTCTTGCTTTGGATGCTGAGATTTTTCTAAATGTCAAAGGCCGCCTTGACCACGTGCGGATGCTGAGGGGGGACGCAGAGATGCCGAGCAGGATGGCACCTCCTCCCCGGGTCTGCAAAGCTGATAGATCATCACTACGGGTCCCTCCGGACAGAGACACACACACATGGGGCAGCCAAAAAACTGGAGTGCCCAGCAAGTATCCAGGGAAAGCGCGCGTGTGTATGTGCACATGTGGAAACTCGCTGCTGAAGTTGTAACGACCCAAACACGGGGTTTTGAGATCTAATTGCTCAAACTTGGCTCTCTCTCGAGCGATGATATCATTATCAAAACCCCCCAGCTGAGTTACGCCTCACCAATCAATCTCTCCCAAGCATCACGCGCTGCTCAAATACCAGGTCCCCAGGTAGCCACTAAATCACTTTAATTAGAGGCTGTTCATTAAAAATTAGAGAAATATTAAAAACAATAAAAACCAACAAAAACCAAATTGTACCACAAGATGTGCTTACGGCTGGAAATATTTATGAGGCTATTTAGCAAACTGTTTACTGGTTTCGTTATTTTTTCTCGTGGTAAAGGGCAGGTTTCAGCTGGCCTGATGGGACTCCTGCCCAAAGTAGCTCTCGCAGGATATGCAGCTCCTCATCAATCAAGTCCCCTACCTTTCACAAATGACCATTCCTTGTCTGCAGTGAAGTTTTTCCCCTTTTAATATCCTCTTTGTAACTCAAAAGACGAAGACTACTTCTTTATAATAATTGCTTCTTGCCAAGACCTCTGACCTCCGTGTCGCCAGCTTGCTATATGAAGTGAATTTATGAGGCAGAGAGGGATGGATGCCTGTAAAGGGCCTTCCAGGAAATGTAATGAAAAAGCTGCTTTTAGCTGCTGAGCAAAGAAAAGCAAGCGCCTGGCAATGCCAAGAAGAAAATTGAAAGCTGGGGTGGGATAAGTGAGAAACGGCCCTGCGTGCGCTGAGATTTATAGCAAACATTTCCTTTCTCTTTCTTATTATTCAACACTGAGATGAACCACGGCCCCACGATGTTTTCTGCACAAGAGGTCAGCTCATATACTTCCATCTTCATCAGAAACACGACCCGAGCCCGATGCACATGAGCATCCTGGATGCTGCATCAGCTCAGCAGCAAAGAAACAGAGTGGGACGTATTGCAGAGCGCTGAGCTTCTCCCTACAGCTGCGGGGTTTGATCTATGTGAGCTCTCCTGGACGTCATGTAGAAAGATGAAAAGTGTAAAAAGGAGCAGGGACATGAGCTGAAGCACCTGCACCCTTCTCCATGGGGAAAACCGGCTGGTGTTAATCCTGGGGGACAGTGCTCTGCGCGGCGGAGGGCAAATCAACATCTTCTCTCAAAAGGTTTGTCCTACAGGTTAATGCCCTTTGGACTGTCAAAAGTGATGCCATAAAAATAAGATCAAAGGCTTTAAAATAAGGGAAGCATATTTTTTGATTCGTACTATTACTATTTTATATCTGAATATTCCTATAGAGCTTTTCATCCTGGAAGACAGGTCTTTGAACTGCTGTGATTTCCCCTATCACTGAGGAGCAACCCCCGGGGTAAATTGTGACAGCTATTATCAGGGTGCATTAATGTTACTCAACAGTTCAGGACAGACAGAGACAAATATATCCAATTTAAATCATAGGTTTGAAGAACTACTGCTCAGTGTGGATTAATACCCATGCATTTTCCAAAAGCGCTTTTAGAGTTTTAAAGGGCAAGTAATGAAACTAAAATTCCCTGTCTCATCTGTAGGATGCATTCAGCCTCCCACCATTACGCTGCAAACTGAACATGGGTATTGTCAAAGAGGGCACCATAAATGCTTTTGCATCCACAGATTCTGATGGGGATCTCCAAACCAGCTATCAAAGAGATTCACCCTGTGGAGATTTGTTGAGGTGATACCTAGAAACGGTTCAGCTGCATACAAGCCTGGTGAGACTAAATCACAGCAAACTATTTGCATCACAGAGCAAGGAAAACTGCACGGGATGTCTACTCTGAACTAATACTGGCAACTGGCTGCAAGTCAGAGCTTGAGATCCTGAATTATGACGTTTTAACAGGCCTCAGGACTGCTAAATAATGTTCAATGCCAAATACGTTTCTAAACAGCAGCCGTGAAGGACTGTAGATGAGAGCAAGGCACAGGGCTCACAAAATCTTTCCAACCCCACCCTGTAAAAATACAAATATGACACTAAGCCTTTAAAGCCAATATCTTGTTAAAAGGCACGGGATCTTTACCAATCGGTGTCTTTCTTGATGTACAGGAAGCTGTGCTGATCCCCCAGCGACAGGTTTCTCTGACCTACAACAAAGCCCTCCAGAAAAAGCAGCCAAAGGCACGTTATCCCAGCTGCTGTCACCACCGCGCGCTGCGGAGCCGACGGCTCCAGCACCCGGGCTGCAGCTTTCCAACCATCTGCGACGTGGCCGTGTTGGACTGGTCAAGCTGCAGAGCGAGTAGCTAACAAGCATTAACAACATCTAGCCCATGTGTTCTGTCTAGTAAAATGCCAACCCATCTGTCTGTAACATTAGCAACTCCATAGAAGCCATATGCACCTTATGCAGGAGAGACATAAATTAGGGAGAGGAAAATCTCCCGGTACTTTCTCTGAAATGACTCTGCAGTTGTAGCCTGCAATGCTACAACTTATTTATTGAAGTTCTGCTTTCCTGGGCAAGTCCCACGTCACGGAGCTCTCCAGCCCTGCCATCCAGAGGCAGTTTCTGGCCTGTGCCTGTCCCCAAGGAACGTGGTGGCTTAGTGCTAAGGGAAAAGTGGATGCAAACCAAAACAGGTTCCAGACCTCTCTTCCATGAGAGCCAGAAGCAGAGACACAACTTGAGGGAGGCACCAAGGACTGGCAAATGAATCCAGCGCACAAGAATCCTACATTTAGACAGGGAATTCATCTCACTAAGCAGCCAAGTTGCTCATCACATTCCTTTCCATCCCCCTTGCTGGGAGGAAAGCTGGAAGCAACAGGGTAGTGGAGAACCAAGAACATGGACTTTCTGGAACATGAGAAGGAAGCACCTATGGGAGAACTGCAAAAAATCATCTGTGTGGGCTTTAATTAAGATGGCCTGGTTCCCAAAGTGGGGAGATACTCCACTTGCGAGCTGCAGCTATGAGCACGAGGTCTATAAGGGAACACAAGCGGCTGAGTTTGCAAAGCCCTGCATCAATGAGATGGCTGGAACCATGGTGAATTCTGATGGCAACTTTTTGCAAGCTGCCGTGTTGCCAGGGAGATAGGGATCTGCTCTCCAGAGCAAACCACCGCTCACCAACAGGCACAACTTGCCGGAGCCTTCACCGCTCACTGAGTCACACGAGGCATGTGCTGTTCCTCCGCTTTGCTGCTTCTGCATCATGCTCCTGCTTTCCCATCTCCAGATTAGAGCAAATAAGCAAGAAAACCCGAGACTCACAGGAGCTGAAGTGCCTGTACACGACACAGGGTGCAAACAGGTCATACAGACTTCAGGACTCACCAGCTGGAAAAGAAGCCCCATGTTTGGGACATCTAGTTTTGCAAGAGATGGAGGCTGAGTGCGCGCCAGAACAGTTAAACGAGATCGCACACGCCTGCCAGGCTCGTCTCTCTCACACCAGCGTGTGATTAGTACGTTTATCCTCCTCATTTTTTTGGGATCCTTCTGGAAATCTTGTCGTGAGGAGAGCAGACAGAAAGCTGAAGAGCTGAACAAGAAGATTCTGTGACCAACAGCAGCTCAAGAGACCGTAAGTGATAAACTTGATGACAAGCAGACGATTAGACCTTAGATATGTGGCTGAAGGATGGGACAGTATATGGAACATGCCTGTTCCTGGCTCATTGAGTTTGCAAGGTTTGTGGGGGAAGAAGTAACAGATGGGCCCAACAGCAGATTACAGCTGAAATTCTCACCATGTTTATTCATTACTCTCTTCTACTCCCTCATTACTCTCTTTGTCATAGTCTGGCACCCTGGGCTAAAATGCAGGTTTAAGCCTTACATCAAGGAAATTGGTGACACCGTATTAGTCACCTCTGCGCAGAGCCAGGCTCTGCAGTACAGTCACTGCTACGGAGACCAAGGCCACCGCGCAACGAGGAGCAAGAACCGGTCAATAACCACCTCCTCCTATGGGACCGTGGCACTCAGAGCTACGATCCGCCAAAGTGGAATTTAAGTGTTGGCTTTGGAAATAACATTAGTTGCTGTTGCAACATCAATAACCAAATTTCACAGTCTTAGCGTGAAGTGAGGAAGGTGCTTTTATTGCTCTTGCTTTTCTGCTGGCTCACATTTTCTTCGTATTCCTTCATTTGAATTTGCTGTCATCAGCACGACTGTCGACAGGACCAAAGAGAGCAAGAGTTGTCACTACCCAGAAAGTCAAAGAAAGAAAGTTGATTTTGAACATGCAAAACATTTTCCTCGTGTCTTCAAGAATGAGTTTTACCCCTTAAAAGCCCACAACCCCCTGTGGGGAAGCACATTTAGGAGACTGCATCTATAGCCACAAGTCAAGATTTATACTGGGGGAGGTGTCATTATTTGAAAAATGTCACCATTTCTTTCTCACCTTCAAGACTTGTGAGTGCACAGAGCTGCTGGTTACCCGCAGCTGTATTTGTGGAGTTACTCAACCAGACTGGTAGTCCACAGGCAGGAAAAACTGAAGATCAAGATCGCAAGGAAACTGGTCAACTGGCCTGTGCAGGTTGGGCATATTCTGCTTTCAAGAAATGGGGTTTTAATGGTAAAACCATGGTAAAACCCAATGTGAAACGGCCACAGGACTCTCCTTAAGCAGATCTGATTTCACTGGAAGAAGGAAACAGAGATCGCAGCTAAGGAGTGAAGGAGTGAATAAATAGGAAGATTACGGTATTCAGTGAAAAAGGAAAAGAAACTCCACTGTATCCCTCGAGGGGACACTCAGACCTTTGGGCTACGATGCATTTGCTGAGAGCTTCTGCTGCTGCCGCCTGTGCTCTCATTTGGCACTAACCTGAAGAACATGGCAAGACAGAGCTGCTGGTTCTCCTGTCTGGGTGAACATACTCCTCTTCCCCCAGGGAAAGGGAGAAGTTTTCTATTTAGCGAATGCGCCGTGTTCGAGCAACCTCCGAGGAATCCGCCCCGGGCCCTGGCGCTCCCAGCTGACACACATCTGACTGTTGTCTCTTCTGCTGGTGCTCACCCGCTGACGTGCCGCCATCCGCCAGCCAGCTCCTTTTGCTGGAGGTGTGTGTGGGGGGGGGACGGAAAGATTTATGCAGACACCATGTATGCAATTATGAAAACAGAAGACAAGACACCCGGATATCACAGGAATTGATGCATTTTTGCTGGCAGGCTTTTTGCATGATCCAGTAACAGCTGTCACGCTCCAGCCTCTCTCATCTGAGCTCCGCTACCACTTCAGCATCCTTCCACGTCCTCTGAGAGGCCTTTCTTCCCTTCCCTTCCCTCGCACAGCTCGCTCCAGATGCCACCGCAGAGCAGGCAGGAGCATGGGATGCAAAGGGGAGACAGCACGATTGGGTTTCATAGCAGCATTAAAATGTAATGTTCACTTCTTTAGGCAAGATGCCGCTAATTAGCAATGACCTCGAGGCAACCAAGCTGCTCAACCGGCAATCTCTCCCACTCTCGAGCTCTTTAAAATTTGCCCTTTTGCTGTGCCAAGTCTTTCGGCAACCGTCCCTAAAGCCCAACGGCGACCTGCAGACGCACACACACGTCGTCTGTTGCCTTCTGGCATGTCCCCGACTCTGCATAATGATAGGAAAGAGGAAAAGGAAGAGGAAAAAGGAAGAGGAAAAGACACACCTGCACATTTCCCTGCCAGAGCAGCTCCTGCAGTGAACTCTGCCGCCGGGGAGCCCGTTACTCCCCACGCCCTCCTGCTTTTCATCACTTCATGCTTATGTTTGCTTTTGTAAATAGATTTAACCTTTCTAAAATTAACAGCAGACGAGAACTTCTTTTGGCAGAAAATCAGCTTTAGAAAGATGGAGGAATGTAACATTTTCCAAACATTTGAAAACCGCAGACTAAAGATATGTGTTAGTCTCTCCAGTGAATGCTGGTTTTGCTCATTATTCTGAATGTTACTACATTAATAGGTCCTCTCCTGATTAACGGCTGTACTAAGCTCTCTTTCTAGGAACACATATGGTTCTTTCTTGCCACAATACTGGAATAGAGAGCCAAAATATTTAAACAGCGACACTAATAAAAGATTTTATCCCCCCCATCCTGATGTAAATAACTACGGCTGGAGCCAGCCCTTAGATCTAAACGCTTCTTATCTTTCAAAAAGTTCTTAATCAAATATGAACATAGCGGCTGAGGCTCATTTGAAATAATTGGGCTGTCTGTGGTTACGATGAAGCCGCCGTCTGCCATTCGCTCTCGCTGCAGGATGCTCTGCATCCGGCTGCAAGGAGCACACGCTAGTCGGGCATCTCATGAATCGGGGGTTTTGAAGCCAAGTGTGTGTGTGCATAGGCTGGTTCTACCTGCGGGGCAGAGGAAGAGCCAGGACGCCGCCCGCAAGGAGGAGGAAGAGTCTTCTCCACCCACACCCACAAGGTGCAAGTACTGCCCTGAATTAAGATAATTTGGGGGATGAGGAGAACACCAAGCGCTCCTCTCCCAGCTGTCCGCACTTGGCAGCGTTCATCCCACCTGCTGAAGGACATGGGGATTACCCAGCACAGAGCCCAGAAAATACGGTGAAAAATTCTAGTAGAGGCTATCAGGCTTGTCTTGAGTCCCAGCTCAACTCCCAATGCAGAATGGCCTAAAAGGTCTGTTCCTCGCTCATTTTTTCTCATGCTATCCCATCACCTTTCCTCTCTGCCACGGGCTCTGTACAAATCCAGCCTGTCTAACGCCATCAGCTGCTGAGATCAACAGCAGATCCCACTTTGTGCTGCTTGCCAGGCAGCCGATCAGCCCCGTTCCTGGCTGAGAGCGACACAACCCTCCTGCGAGCAAACTCCTGACATTTAAAGAGCCTTTTTACATTTCAAGGAGTGAGACCTGCAAGGGGAGGGGCTCCAGGTTTGTATTCCAGAAAACATTTATCACTACAAAACCGAAACACGGTGTGAAAATAAAAGCTCTCGAAACCTGCTTTCACACATTCGCCAGCGCGCCCAGAGGTGTTCCTGCTATGATACAGCTAACAATGCTCTTGAGAATTGTTTTCACAAGCTAAAAATACAAACAAACCAGCAAAAGAGGCAAGAAATACTTCTTCAAATAGCACAAATCTAGGCTATTTGTGCTCTAAATACATTGTAGAAACAGTGTTAATACATATTCAGGTGTTTCAGAAGGCCACAAGAAAAGACCTCTGAAATACAGAGCACGTCCCCACTAAGATGGCAGGTTAATTTTAGATCACTTGTCCTGCTCAACCAGCCTGTGTTTCACAATTAAAGTTACATTCATTTGTGTATATATAAATGTGGACAAGACACTTGCATTCTTTCTTGTGTAAAAAACCCACAGGAAGCCGAAGATGCAGATGAGAAAACAAGCGGATGAGTTTCCTTGGAGGTTTCATAGACAAAGATGTTTAAATGAAGTAATTTAAAACCAGAAAGAATCTTACTAAGTGCTTCTAAGCATTGCATTTCACTTGCTGGTTTTCAACTTCATTTGGAAAAGAAGCCTCAGAGGGAACCAAACCACTTTAGCTGCTGCTTCCTCATTCCTGACATCGTCTGGAGAGCTTCACCAACCTCCTTCCCCACTAGTTACGCACCAAACCCTCCAGAACAAGTCAGTTTACAGCCGTGAGGAGAATTAAAACCAGTAGCTAGTCATGCTCATCACACATCTGCAGGGCAGGGAAGCATGAGCATTACCTGAGATTAAGAGAGAAGAAGAATTGGGCTTCCTACGCCTACAAGGCAACGCAGAACCATGCGAAGGACTCAGCGCTCAAGTCCCATTTGCTGGAGAAACCAGGGATCTCTCAAACCACAGGGCCGGAAGGGAACGTGCGAGATGTGGGATTAACGGCATTTTACAACAAAACAATGACAAACTCTGCATTAGGGTGCAGAAAGGGGGTGCCCGCAATAAAGCCCGTAGTGACGCAGCGCTCAGCCTCCCTTGGGAAGGGTGCAGGGGGCCCTTCCACCCGACAACCAGCCTATTCATCCCAATGACTGCTCCATTCAGGACAACGCGACACATCATTCCCACAACAGGACCTGGCAAATGACTTTATTTAACCAAGAAAACAGATTTGTGTGGTTTCTAAAGGCAAATGAATGGAGCTTTGGCTGCAGAGGGCTGAGCTGTGTTTCTCTCCGTGCCAATAAAAGCATCGGGATTGCGGGGGAGACTTAAGAGACTGTGCTTGTCTTCAGTCTCGCCTATCTCAGCAGAAAAACGGGTTCAGGCAGCACAATGGATTGGGCTGCAACTGCTTTGGAGGCTGTTTCCTCAAGTTCTCAATGAATTCTTTTGTATTTAAAGACTTTTCACAGTTTACTGGTCTGCAGTGAGAGTGGGGCACCTTGGGATGGAGACGGTGAAGCCCAATATTTCTCAGGTTCGTCAAGGAAGATAAAAGAAGAATTAAAAAAATAAATAAGTAGTAGAATACTGGCCCAGGTTGGCCAGAGAGGTGGTGGATGAACCATCCCTGGGGACATCCCAGGCCAGGCCGGACGGGGCTCTGAGCAACCTGAGCTGGTGGAGATGTCCCTGTCATGGCAGGGGGGGCACTGGATGAGCTTTGAAGGTCCCTTCGACCCAAACTATTCTATGCTTCTATAACTATTATTTTGTCACTTTTCAGCACTTATGTTGTCCTACGTGCAGCTGAGCTCTGCCCAAAGACGCAAATGTGAGTGTTTCTGTGCTGGAGGTTCCTGCCCGTGTGCTCCAAGCAGACAATGATGGGGAAGCAGGTCCCCATACAAGTGATGCCAAGTGCCCAGGGTCCCCCAGCAGGTTGGCAGCGGATTCGGGAGCCACATACAGCTCCTACAGATCACCCAGAACCACCTCAGCTGCGGGGCCCCCCTGCACCCACACCACCAGGAAAGCCCTGCGCTAAGGTGCAAAGGCAGAGGTGGACGCAATGAGATGGATTTATTCTTAAGTTGCTAAGCAGGGATGCACAATTATTTACTTTCTAATGCCTGGTTATTTAACCTGAATGCTCCATTGACGTTATTTCTTGTACGGAACTTTATAGACGTGTCTACGGACGAACTTCCAATATATAAACAGTGTAGATCAGAGGTGACCTTTACATTTGTGCATGTGGACACTTATACAGCATGAGGGCTAGCTAGGAGGCTGAAGTCACTAAGATATGTCCTCATCTAAAGTTTCTTATTAATTATCTGTAAGCTATTTTCTCACTTATTTTGTTATAAACCTCCCACACACTCACCAACCAGTAAAAATAGCTTAACGGTGAATACACGTTTCGGAAGTCTGTTTGCCTGGTTCTCCTTTGTGCGGCAGCTGCTGTTGCCATGCTCTTGTTGCTATGTTTTCCTTTTTCTTTCTTTTTCTTTACGAAGGGGGAAAAAAAATCTATTCCCTAAACATGCCAAACTCACTTCATGGAACAAAATACCTGAGGTAGAGCCTAGAGAAATATAACACAACCCAGCTGGAAGAGCACAGCGCGTATGTTGAAGGTCCTCCTGACGCTAATATACACATTCTTCTCTGAAAGAGTTAATGAAACTATAATGCAAATATTATTTAGATGGACAGTCAAGAAGCTCCAAGTGAAGATCATTAAGAAAGAGTATTAAAGTATCTTAGAAACTGGGCAGTGAAAGGTAAAACTCCACGTTGAATAAAAGTTGATAGGGAGGTAGGGGAAAAAAAAATCAGATTTAAAAGAACAGACGCAGCCAAGTATCACCTGGAAGATAAGACAACACAGTTGCTCAATAAGTTTGTCAAAACAGTCCATAAAGCTTGACAGCTAAAATTCGGGTCTGTGGGACGGCCCTGAGAAATGCACGCGCTCTTTGCAAAGGCCACAGATCCAAGGTGCAAAAGGTGACTCTGGTCCCAGGTCCTTTGGTCCCTGTACGAAGAGCGGTGGAGTTTGCTGAACTGGGGCTGGGGTTCAGCAATGAAGCTCCGGAAAGACATTGCTTTGCGTTGCCCATCTCCCCTTTGCCTCTCAGCGCCGGAGGAATTTGGATGATCCCTCCACCCTCGGCCTCCCGCCAACCTCCATGAAGGGCCGGGGAGGACAGCGGCAACACGATGACAAGAATCAATAGTTTCAGCCCAAGGATTGATGACTTAGGAGACAGAAAATAACTACCGGATTGCAAAATGACTTAGATGGGTCAGGAATGTGGAGAACTGTGAGAGACTGGGAGGACCTTTGAAATTTGGGTCACTGGGCAATGCTACAGCAGAAGAAATTCCATACGGATAAGTGCAGCGTAACACATGTTGTTCTGCCAATTTAAAGGACTCTTAACACACTGAGGGGTTTGGAAATGATGTAACCTCTCAGAATAAAAGGCCAAGTGCCACTGTGACCAGCTTAAAGACAACTTCTCAGTGTACGGTGTCACTCGAAACAGCAAATAAGATGCCACAATAAAATGTGTTTAAATAATAAAAAAAAGCTAGAAGTACCATGTCATGTTTTTATACAAGTGGAAAGCATGTCCTCCCCTGGGCAGTGAGTCAGCCTTGGTGAATTCAGTACAAAATGAGGGCAAAAGATAAATGAGGTTTCCCTTGTTTGAGGCACGTACTGTGTAACCTGCCTCTCTCCTCTGAAGAAGATCTCCATCACGGACGGCGGCCCGGGTCACCGCCAGAGACACCGAAGGCTGGAACAATTTACTGCAGAATTAAGAAGGCCAACAGTAAAACAGAGACGGGCAACGCGGTGAATGCTGAGCAGGATGCCACGCTAGAAAAGAGACCTCCAGCTTTTCAGGTGCTCTTCGGCAATTACCCTCCTTGACTGAAGTAGGTAAGGGTTACAAGGCAACGCTGGATTGGAGAAGCCCCTTTCTCTCTTTCTCTTTCTCGAGTCTGTCTGTATTAGCCGCCACTTTTCTGCATGGAAAATCATGTTTCCATAGGTCAAAAACCCCCAAGCCGCCACCTGCATGGGGCGCAGGTGCTACTCTTGACTCTGAGCTTCAAGCACAGCACCATCGGGACCAGCTCTGCCATGCACTGCGCGTCACTCCTTCCTTCACCCGCACCCCGTCAGCCCCAAACTTTGGAGTCTGCTGAAAACCATCTTCCTCATGCCACCATCCATGAGGACCAGCGCTTCTAGCCGTGCCAAAGAAATCAAACTTCCGACTTTATTCCTCACTGTGGGTCCCAGCAGGAATTACACAAGCGGCATCATTTCTCTGCATCTCAATATCCTCACCCTCCACTAGAACTAATAACAACTCCTCCACCAAGCAGGCATGCTGTGAGAATCAATTGGTATTTGGGAAGGCCTTTGAGAAATGTAAAGCACAGTCTGTATGTGAAAATTATTGATATGATTCATTACTAGGCATTCATACTCTATTTATACAACTCCCAGTCTATTACTAAATATTATGTCCATTTGAATATTGAAATCACTGCTGCTAATAATTTCTGCTAATGTTACACTGGTCTTTTGGAGGTGGCTTTTTTGACTTGAATGGGAGAATTGTGGAGGCAGTGAAAAAGGGAACAAATGCCAGAAGAGGAATTAAAAAAGAGGACAACAGCTCTGTGCAGGCTTCATGGAAAGTAATAAAAAATCCATTTAACAAACAGTTTTGTGCTAACACTTATCTGATTCGTGTTGCCGTGCTCTTTCTTCTCAACTAAATTTGTAAGAAAATCTGATCTCCATTAGCGAGGCATTAGCCCTCGCCTGCGAGATGGAAACGAGCAAACCCGAGCACATTGTGTCTCTCCAGACGGCCGCTCGCTCCTCACAGCGACACCCGAGCCCCCTCCCTGTGACCAGGCTCCTTTTCGGACAGCGAGGACGCTCCATCCAAACCAGCACCCTCCGAGTCCTCAATCACCAACCCAATGTTCTCCACACAAGCCTTTTCCTCTGCTGTGCACTGAAAGCAGAACAATCTGGGACTACTCAAAAACCTCTGTTTCTGAGAAGCGAGAGCATATGTCTATACATTATATATTTATTCACACACTGAGGCATGTTCCCACTCCTGAGACACACACGGTATGTTCCAACTTTCTCACTCCAGCATGTTTTGCAAATCTGCTCTCCACCCCCTCTATTCCCTCGTTTCACTTGATCAGTATCTTATTTAAGGGAAATGCTGCTTACTGTAAACTGGAAACGCTAACATCAGGTCAACAGAGCATTTATGAAGCAGCGGCGGTGGGAAGGGAGCGATGGGCACGGTTGTTTTCCTGGCTCAGCCTCTTTTCCTTGCAGTTGGAATATTTATTTCCTTGTTGTGATCGTCCTGCTCACTCTTTGTGCTGACGAAACGGCGCCGATATCCGGGGTGCGGGAACTCAAGGACAATCGATATTTCACTTGAATCAAACAAAATGATTTTTTTTCTAAATTTTGTTTTCAAAGCTCAACATTTTGCGATTAAACCTCTCAAGACATGTGGAAAGTCGAGGTGAGGGCTCTTTTGTAAAAGGCAGGAGGGAGCGGCACAGAAGTAGAAACCAGAGCAAACCGGCAGCGAAGCCAATAGAAATATGCTGCATCGTTTCTTCTTTTTAATACATTTTTTACGAGAAGTGAGATCTTTGATTACATTTTTGATTAGGAGAGACAGGCATTGCCCTGCCCAATGCACAGTTAGAGGGAAAGGAGCCTTTCATGTTCATAGATATGAGACATCAAAACAGCCATTCCCAACTCTTAAAAGGATCAGACAAAACTGCAGCTCAAACTGTGCCAGGGACTTTGGTGGGGCCGGTTCCCAGCGGAAAGCAGTCTCAGTGCCGCCAGAATCCATGTGGATGCCGCCACTCCCGTGGAGTGTGGGGAGGAATACAGGGAACTGCTCCCAGGGAAATCCAGGACCATTGTAAAGGCATTTCAGGATGAGAAGACGGAGAGCTATGGCAGCCAGGATGCAAGGGGAGCTGCCAAAAGCCCCTAGTAGTAAGGAAAGAGTAGCTGCTCCATCGGAGGGCCTGGGCAGGAAAGCTCAGTGGGGAAAGCAACCAGCAGAGCACAAACAATAGCAGGATTTTTACCTCTATTACAAGGACTTCACAGCTTCCTCTCTTTCTGCCCCTCAGTTCCAGCAGGACAGGGAACTGCTGCAGAGAGTCCAGCGCAGCCACCAAGATGCTGCAGGGAGTGGAGCATCTCCCGTGTGAGGAAAGGCTGAGGGAGCTGGGGCTCTGGAGCTGGACAAGAGGACACTGAGGGGGGACTCATTCATGGGATCAATATGGAAAGGGGCAGTGTCAGGAGGATGGAGCCAGGCTCTTCTGGTGACAACCAGTGACAGGACAAGGGGCAATGGGTGCAAACTGGAACACAGGAGGTTCCACTTAAATACGAGAAGAAACTTGTTCGGGGTGAGGGTGGCAGAGCCTGGCCCAGGCTGCCCAGGGGGGTTGTGGAGTCTCCTTCTGTGCAGACATTCCAACCCGCCTGGACACCTTCCTGTGTAACCTCATCTGGGTGTTCCTGCTCCATGGGGGGATTGCACTGGATGAGCCTTCCAGGCCCTTCCAACCCCTGACACTCTGGGATTCTGTGATTCTCCCTGAAGACTCATGGACTTACTGGAACCCCTGAACACGCTGACACCCGGTTGCAGGACCAGGATGCTGATAACCAGCTCTGCAACGCAGCTGGTCTTCAGAGCTGCACA
Organism: Streptopelia decaocto; assembly: GCF_964273445.1. Taxonomy (NCBI): domain Eukaryota; kingdom Metazoa; phylum Chordata; class Aves; order Columbiformes; family Columbidae; genus Streptopelia; species Streptopelia decaocto. The sequence continues at coordinate 2,214,792 of NC_138668.1, forward strand.
GAGTCCCACGTGGCCTCCTTGCTTTAGAGGTCACCTTGATTTGCTGATAACCTACAACAAGAGATTCGAGTTCTGATCTTGCATCACTCCAATTGAATACTAACAACAGCAGCACAGTGTCCCCTCTTATCCCTCATCATCACTGCAACGACCCTTCACTTGGCTGCGGGATCTGCAAAATCTCGATGGCTGGAACGAGACAGGACAGCAAATCAACTCATCAATTCATTCAGAGTTTGGTTCAGCCTGGATTCAAGCGCATTCTCCTGTCACAGCTTGCCAGCACGCATTACAGATGTGAAAACCCAAACCCCTGACAATTTTTCAAGGTCCATAGCAGGAGCTGCGCAGGTTGGTTGCAGATATGATGACTGTCTTACCAGAATTTGGCTCAGCTGTGCAGACAGACATCCTGCAAGCACTGGCTGCACCTGACGCTAACTTGGATGCTAACTCAGACACCTGACCCTTCTCCATGTGTCCCCAGTGCTGAATACTGACCCTTAACCATAACATGGACTTGCTGGTGAAGAAGCAGCCGCATCTCATCGCACACAATCTTACCACCAGCCTGTTTCTAAGCTTTCTTTAAAGAGGAGTGTCCTTCTAAGTGCTGCAGCACCACCTCATCTCTGCCATCACCCTCTCAATCAGGGATCATGTAGAGATGACAGCGCTGGGACTGCACAGCCACCGACGCCAGGTCACCATCCAGTCCAGCCGGTCTCCGTGACCTCCATCCTTGGCTGGCCCAAAGACCTGGCAGCAGCGATCCACATGGCATCGCGCTGACTCCATGCTCAAACCAATAACCACCAGGTTGCGATGGACAACTGTTCCTTCTCCTGAGGCTGCCAGGGCTGCTGCAGATTTTTAACCTCTTTTACCCTCCTAATACAGCAATAACATCAGACCAAGGGAGCCTGGGAGATGCCCACAACTCACTCTTGATGCCCAGCCCTACATCTACATTAAAGACGAGCACAGCCATCACTCAAACAGACGAGTGCCTGGGTAAGATAAGTGAAAACCAGCTGCTCCAGCTCTGTCTGGATATTGCAGAGGTGCTGCTGGCAGCAAGAGAGCCTGCCAGAAAATCCAACCTCATCTTCCTCTGAATAGCCGTATCTATCTGGGAGATGAATAGCTCTCTTTTCCCTCTGCACACACCGCTGCTCCCAACCTGCACCAGCAGTGGCTGCAAACACCTCGTCCTCGGTTCAGACCAGCCAGGAGGTTGCAGTCTTTTCACTCCGACGTAGGCTCAGCTACTGGGGTCTCTGCCTCTCTACCAGGGGTTATAATTCACACGCACCCTTCTCAGCTGGATCCGCTCACAACAGCTTGTCCACTTAGCACAGGGGCAGGTGAGAACATGCTGTACTCCAGCACTGCGCCGTATTGGCTTGCCATTAAAGACCAGATACGCTGCCATTGATTTCAGTTAATTTTTGTTCCTAGCACACACTCTAGAAACACTTAGCCCAAAGCCTGAAGTGCTTCTGAACACACGCCCTCCTTGTTTTCCATTGTTTATTGACGTGTTCAGTATCTCTCAGCGTAGAAGACAGATGGGAGGAACACAGCAATCTGATTTTCCCCCCCGATATCACCGATGGGACGAGCGCAGCAATGGGAGCACGGCTGCTCTGTCGCTCTTGCGGCTTTTTCCTCTGTGAGCCACGTAGGCCTCTGATTGTGTTTGAGGCTTTGATTTCACTGGCTGCACTGATTAAATGACACCCCCAATGGTTATTTTTTAATCTCTAACAAACAATGGTGAGCTGCTGAAGCTCAAGCACAGCCCCATGCAGTGATTAGCTGCATGGTGGAAGAAAAGTAAGATTGTCCCAACGTTTTGGCATGAATAACAATGAGGAAGACAATTTTTCTAAGGAAGCTTTCCTGTAAAGCAGCCTTTAGAAAAACGCCAGTAACATCCCAGGGTGTTTGGTCCTCTGGATGATGAAGAAGAAACCACAAATTCTTTCTGCAACCTCTAGAAACATTCCTTGATGTGGTGCCAGCGTTAGAGGATGAACTCAAGGTATAGAAACAAACACAGTAGGCGACACGTGCCATGGAGGACTTGTGCAAACATCTCCTAAGTACAGCTTAGGCTCTTGCCCTAGGTCCTGCTTAGCCATGTGCCATCAGAACAGACTAAATCTCCGAATCCAGCTTTGTGCATGCCTGTCGAAGCAGGCTGGCCTGTATTCTCATGCTACAGAGGGGCAGAGTGAGGAAAAACAAGGAGAAAATGCATCATCTAGAGGAAACCTGTGTTGGTGAGCAGAGGAAAGAGGCAGGAACAGGATGTGGAACCAGGGAATTAACAGGCACCGGCTGGGCATGTTCAGCTCAAGCAAGCGTTAGCCCAACCAATTTCCATCTAACCACCTCAGTCGAAATACCACTTAATTTAAAACATCCAGGAAACAAAATAATGTCTTCAAGGTCAGGTGGGGCCAGCTTCTTAAGGGCAGGACAATTTTATTTCCTGTTGATTTGCCACCCATACTAATGGTGCCTCCACAAGAGCGCTGTCAAGGTGAAAAGAGCAGCACACGACTCAGACCAGCCTGTGACGTGTGACAAAACCACCTGCAGCTTCGCTCTCGTGGCCGGTACAGCCGTAACAGCGCAGCTCCCGGTCCTACACGGCCACCTGCCCGCGGGTGCTTCGCTTAAGTTGGAAATGAGAACAGAAACCTTACAGAAACCCTTTGAAAGATCAGCCTCTGGATCCCCTGCTCTTCAGCTGTTTATCTGGAACGGTGCAGGGCGCTGGGGAAGGGACGTCGCTCGACAGCGCAGTGACGCTCTAAATACAGTTACTTGCAAGCCACATTGCATGTAAATGGTGTAGAAGTGCCCGTGTTCCTGTGATGCTGCCGGCACACACCTGGACACCAGTGAGGCTGAGGGCGGAAAAACTCAACCCGTGGGTGCCGAGGGAAACCTTCTACCGCTCTCTTTTTCTTGTTCACCAATGACTCACTGTTTCCAGAAGGTCAAGGTACCAGAGAGCAGAGGTGTGGGATGAAGAACCATCTTGCTCAGTAGAGCTTCTGCTCCAGCCGCAGGCGAGTGGGCAAAGCCCAGAGATGATGCCCAACTTGATTACAATAAAGACACATCCCTCCACATGCTGTGCTGCCTTGTACACAGGCTGTTCCTCAGCTTTTCAGTCTGTACAAACAGAGCAGTGCTTGCTCTATCCGCAACAGTCCTGGAAGACTTAATTCACGTTTGTGAAGTGCTTTCAGATCTTAAATCAGAAGGCATGAGAGAGCACAAGTTGTTATTATAATTGCATTATTAAGTGCTGTAAAAAAAAAGAAATTCAGCTTATGTCTCTCAGAATTCAGGTCCTTCAGACTGGCTTTATGTCCCTTGACACATGTGTTTGACAATAACCCAAACAGCCTTGATCTTTTACTCCCAGCAGGGTTTACTTTATACCTTAATGAGGTCTCTTCTTAATCTTGTTTTCCAAAGGATAAACATCCCACCTCACTATAACCAAATCCTGTGAGCTCCTACGTGTGAGCCTGATTTCCATCTGCCAGACTGGAACACCAGTCCAGTGAGGGGTCCAGACTGGTCGGGAGATATATGGAGGGGATCTCACCCATCCCTCACGAGATGCCACTGCACACCTGTAGATTCGCATGCAATATCTCTACTGCTGTCAGTTAGGACATTCCTGAAACATTTTACTGCTCCTGAGAGCCGTGCCATGTTATTTAGTCCTAAATACAGTGGTATTTTTACCCCTCTTATCCGTAATGCCAGATCTTCAATCTTATCTCTGTTTCATAGCCCAGGATGCTCCCAGGTATATTCCTAACTATATTTCTGTCTTCAGACTCCAATACTTCCCTTACCCTTACCATTACCAAATCACCCAGAGACCTACAGCCTTGTTGATATTGACTTTCTTCTCTCCTCAATCCTTCTCTCAGGTTTCCTTTTTTTTATTTCCTATCATCTGCAAATTGCATCGTTTTTTATCTTTCGCTATGCTGGAAATCTTATCATGAAAGACAGCCTTTTCTTTTTTCTTTTTTTAATTAGTACTTGGTAATATTACCAAGCTGTGAGTTTATAGCTTTGTAGATCTTATATTTTTGACACTAATTACTCACAAAGGCTTTTAAAGCAGCATTTCAACATAGCAACTGCCACGACTGTAATTAAGTAAGAAGCAGCAGGTTTTTTTAATCTTATTTTTCTTTTTCACATTGAGAAGAAGCGTCCAGCGTTCCTGCCCCGTATCACAGCTCAGCCTGGGACCCCTCGCATGAATGAGACCAGACATTGAAAACTTATTACTCCCGACGCACGCACAACTCTCCCCACCCTCACCCAAGCAGCGGCTGATGTATTAATAGCACTGTCAGCACGGAGCATCCGCAGGGATCCACCGCCTGCCTATTGCCAATCCGAAGGGCTCGGCTAATTTTAGACTCGCGGTTTCTGCTTCTTGCGGGAGAACGTTTTCTCCCCCCTGTTCAAACCTCAAAGACTCACGTTGTACCGACCGCACGACTGCGCTTGATTTATTTCCTCCCCATCGGCTCCTCGCCGGGACCCAGAAAGGAGGCGGTGGGACGCAGGGGTATCCACATCAATGCTGGCGGCGTTGCCTGGAAGATGCCAGGGCAGCAAGTACTTTCATGATATGTTTGTAAACTAGCTGTTACGGGGATGATCAATTAACGGCATCTCTGCGGGGAGAGGTTGATTCCACTGGCCTAATTCATTTTCAAATTACTCCAGGATGCTGCCTTTTACTATTACATTATTTGTTCCGAAACTCCAAATTAAGATTTTATTGCGCCATTAATTTTTATGCAGAAATTACCATTAAAATCAATGTTTTCTGCTTAAAACTTGACAGTTGGAGCTGACTGATTGTCTAGCCTGTTTCCCATTGCTTTACTGCCTGGAAGGGAATGAGTTGGTGCTGGGGCGCCTCTATCTCGGAGCAACACCTTACCAACACTCGGGCGCATCCATCCCGGGCAGCGGGGACCCCTGCGGCAGCACAACCTGTGTCTCCAGCATCCCAGGCTGCTGCGTCCAACATCTCCTGGGGGATGCAGATCCTCCTGCTGCTAACGAGCCAGGGATAGCGATGGAGCCGGGTCTGCAGCGCAGGTTGAAGTGCTGCCCCCCTTTCTGTCCGGCCTGGGGAACAAGCTGAGCATGGGCAATCCTGGCCACGCCAGCTCCTCCCGCTGTGCCGGGGGTTACAAGATCATTGCTCTTCACTGCCCCTTAGCTCCCTGTCCCCATCTGCTGCCCTGTAAACATTCTGTCGTGGCGTTTCATTGTGTGGTTTGTTCGAGCCACCTTCCGATCCCCAGAAGAGACTCCCGGGCACAACAGTTATACCGATATTGTGCGATACTGGTGGTAATAATGACTATTCGGGTGCAGGCGATGCCATTTTACGCTACATGAGGAGCAGCGCCCGCTGATGCTGGTGGAACAAGCGGCAGCACCAAACCAGGGACCACGTGCACTTCGCCTTCCCAGGGCTGGAGCACAAGTGTGATGGAGCGGCTGAGGGAGCTGGGGGTTCAGCTGGAGAACAGGAGCTGAGGGGAGAGCTGATCACTGGCTGAACTGCCTGGAAGGAGCTTGGAGCATGGAGGGGTTGGTCTCTTATCCCAAGTAACAAGCAACAGGAGGAAACAGCCTCAAGTTGAACCAGGGGAGGTTTGGATTGGATATTAGGAAAGATTTCTTAACAGAAAGGGCTGTGGGGCATTGAACAGGCTGCCCAGGGCAGTGGTGGAGTCACCATCCCTAGAGGGGTTTAAAAGGCGTTTAGACGAGGTTCTTATGGACACGGCTTAGTGCTGGAGTTGGGTTATGGTTGGACTCGATGATCCTGAGGGTCTCTCCCAACTGAAATGATCCTGTGATTCTCTGACAACGCAGCCAGCCCGGTGTGACACCCTCCAGCCATACCCGCTTCTCCCACACGCCGTTCCCCAGCTGTGTAGTTGTGTATATGGGCATGTATGTGGAGGGGCTTTTTTAACCTTTTTAATTATTAGGACAAGTCATCCGGGCTTTTGTTTTAAGATAGTTTTGTTTTCTAATTCCGGAGCTGCCTGCAGGGAGGTGGGCGGCAGGGAAGGGGCAGGGGAGAATATTTCATGAAGTCAATAAAAGAATACTTGCCCATCTTGCAGCAGGCAGAGGGAACCAGGAGGGAAGAGAAGAGTTTGATGCTCTAAATATGAGGCATATTAAGCAAAACTGAACGTGCTATGTAGTGAGTATCTGTGACAAGAGCAAACTGATCCTGCTGTTGGAATATTCATGCAAATAGGAGCAATTTCACTATGATTAAAAAGGCAATTAGCTGAAAAAAAAAAAACGCCAGCAATTTCAGAAGCAGCCTGTGTGTCAGTGAGGCCTCCGCGCAGTGCTGAACTGACATTTTGCTCACTTTCATATTCCATCAACGAGATACTCACTACTACAGCGGGAGAGTAGTAATTACCCCAACCGGAGGCAGATGCTCTCAGGAAGGCTCCAGCAAAGTCTACGCGAGGCGCATCAACAGAGGGGGCCGCACCAGCGCCCTGCTCCGCCACCCCCGCTCGCACGACAGACACCGGCACACAGAGCATCCGCACAAAAACGGGCCCAAACTCAACGTTTTCAGTGTGTAACGCAAAGCGTGCAGGGAAGGGAGCGCAGCGTCAGAGCCGCTGTCTGCTGCTGGGATTAAGAGCGCTTTCTTCTCCGTGATCAGGCTCAGAACAGGTAAATACTGATGAAAAATCTTAATTTGCACGGGATGAACACGATAGCGAATGATCCCTCGCAAACCAGTGCGATGTTAAAAGCAGCATCCACTGTTGACACCTGGAGATGCCCAAATAACTTGCCTCCACTCCAGAGGAAACGTGTGACCGATGCTGTTCCCCAAGCACTGGATAAACCCCCGAACCTCCCATTTTCAGAGCTCTTCAAAGCCCCGAGCACCAAAGACCTCCCTGTGACCACCACACAGCCCAGCGCCAGGTGACCCAAGCGCCCTCCCGAACCCGAGCTCTTCGTTTCCCTGACCGCAGGCTGCGCACACTAAGAGGCATCAGCAGATCTTTTCCCCGGCGCTGCCGCTCCATCCGCACCCCAACGCCTGCGCGGAGCCGCTGCAATATGCATGAGGCGGCTTCGGCTTGATCCCTGCACAAGCTGAGCGTCCTCTGCTTGTCTCTGATGATTAACTGAGCAAAAGACTTACCCTCCGCTCAAGACACTCTGTGGCTGAGGTGTTTTGCAGCCAGTCACAAACTCAAATATATTTCCAGTCCAGCAGATACTGTCTACTCTTGAGAGCAATTTTTATTGGTTTTGTAATCCCCTTTTCAGTTCTTTCTCTCCCCTTTTAATATTGCCTTTTAAGTCCTTTACCAGGAGTTCACTTTCCAAAGGCCGGCAAGGAAAAGCAGATGGAGCCTTTGGGTTTAAAAAGGAATATGCACAGAATGTTAATGCAAGAGAAACATGCAACACTCTGACCCCTTTCAATTAAGGTGTCATCTCTATCACCTTCAGCTGTCCTGGAAACTTGGATGTGCCCTGAAGCAAAACAATAAAACCCCCAAAAGATCAGTGCTTTGAGCTGAAGCTAAGACATTTAACCATTTATGACCCCAACACAACATGCACTACGACTGCATTTGCTTTATACGACCTCTCTAGACCAGATTTGGTGCCAAGTGCTGAACTTGCAAGCAAGAAATGAAATTGGAAGCTGCTAAGAAAAAGAAGAAAGGTAGTTACGGAAGGGTAGGTCCCACCAGAGAAAACTGCAGCCTCTGGTACCCGGAGAAACACTGGAACGCGTGGCTGAAACCTGGCACTGAACACGGACAGGACACGCTTGTCTGGACAGACACTAAGGGCAAATCCCAACCACCCACAGCGAGCCCCCTCAGAACATATGTCCCACTTAAAAAAGACAGGTAGGCAAAGAAAACATTCCTTTTGACCCACCGCACTGTAGGGTGGAGGTCACACAAATAAAGGAATAGAAGAGCAAACCCCCATTTTTCTCCAAAAGAAAGAGGCCCCTCTGCTCAGCAAACAGCGAGGAGGGTTGCGAAGGCCTTGGACACGTTCTCCAGCCACACGGGACGTCACCGAGACCCCGAGCGGCAGGAGACAGGGCAGCCTGCAGCATATGGCCGAGGGAAAGCCCAAGGAGCAGATGTGGTGTGGTGCTCCCTGTGTCACCTGCTGCACCACGTGCTCTTTGCCCTCAGCTGAACAATGCAAGACTCAAGGTCCTCTAAAGGCAAAAACCCAGTCATATTTAGACCACTCTAGCAGGTACAAGTACATGATTATGTCTCTTTTGCAGCTCTAGGCAGGGTTTGGGTGACCCAGACTTCTCTAATCAAGGGGTTTTGTGGACCCCTGGGGCTCACGTGAACCGCGTCTCCAGCCCTGCGGCAAAGCCCTCTGCAAATTGAGAGGCACCCGAGGTTCACCGAGGTGCTTCAGACCCAGCTTAATTAACAGCAACGAAGAAGGAAACGGTATTTCCCTGGCTTGCTGATCTCTGGAGAAAAGTAACCGAATAAAGTGATGTGTGGAAATCCTTTTGTCAAAAAGGAAAAGGAGGAATCTCTTTTCTCTTAATTAGCACCGCTGGAGATTGGGCTGGTCAAGTCTTTGTGGCCGCATTGCTGATCGGGGCTCTGTGGCCATGCATGGAGAATCTGAACTCCATCCTTCCACACCCACATCTTCTCCCCCCTCTCCTTTCATGAGCATTCCAATATTGTCTCTTTTACAGGTAAAGAAAAGAGCCTTAGGTTTAGTTTTCCTACTGTCCTTTTAATTCCTCATTTTTCACACTGGCATCTCTGTACAGAACGGTGAGCGGGATGCTACAGCTTCCCTGCATCATTTTGCTTTATGTCTGGAAACATCTGTAGGCGCAATTAGAGAGCCAACTCCTTTTATGTCCCTAAATGAGTAGTCTTAATCACCGCCATAAGAAATCAAACCCTGACTGGGCAGCACAACTCCACGACACGATTCTCCGAGCAGGGCTGGCGCTACCTGCACGCAGGAACATCTCCCACCTGGGAGCGGGTCCTCCGGGCTTGTCTGCTCCACGGGGGCATTTTCACAAGTGTAATTACAGGGAAGCAGTGAGACGCTTCCCTGCCGTGCCGAATGCGTTTCACCGGCTTTCCATGGCACCGAGAGACCAAGCTCCGGGCGCGGTGCAGGCTCGTGGTGATGGCAGCTGGGAGCAAACAAGCTGGGGCTTGGCACGCGGTGACGCACAAGGGCTTCCTCCAGTGCGGCTCAGTTATACAGGGAACGTGTGATGATTAAATAAAATAGAGTAAAAGCAATGGTTTCCTGGATTCCTCCAGAACCACATCTCTTTCCTCCCCTCTCTTCACTTTCAGCCCCTGCGCCAGCCCTTGATACCTTGCTGTTATTTTTCTCCGCCCTTCTCGGTCATTTCTCCACCACCACAATAGAAGCTCAGACCCTCACATCAAGCACATATTCCCCCAGAATTACCCAGAACCAGCCCCCACCCAAAGAACCGGGCTCAGCAGAGGCTGCCACCCACCCCCACCTGAGGAGAGATGCTCGGTGTTGGGCCACCTCGTGTCCCCCCCAGCTCCCGCACTGTCACAGGCCTTCCTGCCACCTCCTCCTCTGACCCAGCCTGCTGGCTTTCTCCCACATCTTCTGAAGTGACCCCTTGCTCCCACATCCATTTTCCAAACAAGATCCCTCCCTGAGCAACCTCCAAAGTCCACAACGCCACAAAAAAGTTACGGAAATGCGAAGCATCTAGACCAGCAGTTGGAAGCATTTTGTCCCCTGGAAGAGTACAGCGGATGTAATTTGTGCATATGCAAAACGTATTAACTCCATTTTCCACTTAATCAGCCCCTTGCGCCTGCATGGAGCCGCTGCTTGTTCTCAGCACTGGGGTCATGGGGAGTATTTTGTTGCCCTTGCACTTGGATTGTGACATGTTTTTTCCAGTGACCATTTTGGATTCAAAAGGAGCGCTCAAAATATACGCAAGTCCTACATTTTCTCCTTCAGATTCATGATCTGTTGCTCTGGCATGTAGCTTTAAGTAATTTTATTTCAAGCAGGAATATTTTAAGAGAGTAATGTGTATGTGCGTGTCAGGGAGAAGAATTAATTATCACTCTAATTAAAAGGACGCTGTGGAAAATAATCTCTCTCTTTCCTGCTGATTTTGCCCTTTTTCTGTGAGCTTTACATTTTTGCATGTGTATGTTTCTCAAGGAGTTTGAAATTAACAGGGCTTATTTTATTTATGCAACAGTATCAAGCAGAATTTGTGCATCAGCAAAATGCACATGAGGTGGATGGCAAAGGCAAACATCAATGATTTCGTGTAGGTCCCAGATAAGTAATAATATTATAATAAGCATTATTATTATTCTAATGTAAAACCCTGGATTACTCGAAAGAAGCCTAAAGGGCACTCCCTCTCCCCC